>NW_004529782.1:0-2054 GCF_000260255.1 Octodon degus
GTACTTTGTGAAGATGGGCCTGTGTACCTACTCTCCTTAGAGTCCCCCACAGGACTTTCCATTCTAAATTCAAATTTGGAAAGCAGTAATTCACTGATCACCACCATACCTGTCTTTGCATTAAGGTATACATAAAGATGCAGCTTCCCAGGCCTTAATGTGAAGAAATGGCATAAAGTTTTTATTATTATTTTTCTTTTTGGTGGCAGGAAGATTCCTTTAGTGGTTTCTGGTTTCATGGGAGAAATGGTTTTTGTACCTGAGCATCATAAGCCTGACAGCTTTCATTAACAGGCACTTAAACAACTGAACTAATGGGCAGGCCCCATTAGAGACACATTTTCTTATATCTTTAGGGTTAAGGGCCACAAGGAGAGACACCTGTGTGAGCCCTGAAATCCCCACGTATATCTGATTCCTTCCTCTCTATCATTTATGTTTCTAACTGTGAATTCTTAATGGAGAAATTCAAGCAGATTGTAGGAAGTATACAAACTTCGGCCTTACCAAGCCCATTCCCTTCTCAGCCCTCTACAAGACTACTGGTTTAAAATTCAGTAGGGAAACACAGTACTTCATAGATTCCCACCATATCTGTTTCTTCAGCGAAAGTATACCTGAAGTTCAGACATCCCAGGTATTTTATGTAAAAATGGCATACCAGTTCATTTTTTTCTCTGAAGCACTCAAGATTCCTTCAAGACATCTCCTGTTTGGTGTGAGACTATTGTATTTATATCACAGAATCCTGAGACTCCCTGTTTCCTTAAAGCAGTGTCTTAAACACTTGAGCTAATGGGCAGGTTCCAATTAGAAACACATGTTCTCCTACCTGAATTGGTAAGGGTCATTATGTGAGACACATGAGTGAGGCCTGAGATTTCCATGAATATCTGATACTTTAAAAGTTTTGAGTTATGATTCTAACTGTGAAGTCTTAAGGAAGAAAGACCAGAAAGTTTCTTGGTACTTTGCAAAGATGGGCCTTGTGTAGCCTGGTCTTCTTAGAGTCCTCCACAGGACTTCCAGTTTCAAATTCAAATTGGGAAAGCAGTTATTCATAGATCATCAACATGCCAGTTTTTTAGATATGTATACATAAGGACGCAGCTTTCCAGAATTTAATATGAAAATATATCTGACATTTTTTTCCTCAAGTTTCCTTGAGTGCCTTTCTGGTTTCCTGTGAGAAACAGGGTTCGAACCAGAGCATCTTGAACCTGACTGCTTTGATTAGCAGGAACTTAAACAACTGACATAATGGGCAGGTCCCCATTAGAAACACATGTTCGCATCTATTTATGGTTAAGGGCTGCAAGGAGAGACACCCGTGTGAGCCCTGATATCTCCACGTGTATCTGATTCCTTCTGCCCTATGATTTGTTTCTAACTGTGAATAATTAATGCAGAAAGTCAATAGAGCTTCTAGAAAGTTTGCAAACTTGGGCCTTCCTAAGCTTGTTCCTCACACAGCCCTCTAGAAGACTACTGGCTCAAAATTCAACTGGGAATCACAGTATTTCATATATTCCCCACCATGCTTGACTCTTCATGGAGAGTATACCTGAAGTTCAGGCATCCAAGGTCTTTTTATGGAAAAATGGCATACCAGTACTTTTCACTCCCTCTCGCACTCAAGATACCTTCAGGGCATGTCTGGTTTGGAGTGAGTCTATTGTTTTTATATCACAGCATCCTGAGCCTCACAGTTTCTTTTAAGCAGGCTCTCAAACACATGAGCTAATATTCAGGCACATATTAGAAAAACAGTTACTCCCACCCATATTGATAAGGCCCACAAAATTTCTAGGTATTTTGCAAAGATGGGCTTTGTGTAGCCTGTTCTCCTTAGAGTTCCCCACAGGACTTCCAGTACTAAATTCAAACTTGGAAAGCAGTAAATCAGAGATCACCACCATTCCCATCATTTCAGAGAAGTATACATTAAGATGCAGCTTCCTAGGACTTGCCAAATATGAGGAAACAATCTGATATTCAGGTAACAGAAGCATTCGGTATGCCAAGTAACCTCAACCCAATTAAAAACACACTGA
>NW_004529783.1:0-2006 GCF_000260255.1 Octodon degus
CAACTCCGCAAGGCGCTATCTGAATTCCGGGCTGTGTTGAACCATGGAGATGGGAACTTGGAAAAGAATTTCCTAGTGAAGCTGAGTCGATGGTGCAGGCTTCCTCCAGGTCTGTGCAGAGGGAGTCCCTGCTTATGTGTCCTTGCATGGGTTCCTGTGGAAGATGCTGTGACAGTCAGGCCTCCTACCCGTGAACCAGAAAAACCCAGTGGCCAATGATTCCTGTGAGGCTGCGATGCTCTGCTTGGCTACAGAATTCACACATTCTGAAACTGACTGCTCCCAGCTGGGCCAGGGGTTTGGCACTCAGACCTGTTCCTCTGGGCTGTATCCCTCCAAAGATCCTGTCACCCTGGAGATCAATGGGACCAACCCATGAATGGAAGGAACGGAAAGAGCCCTGATTATCATAGGGTGTAGGAAAGGTGGGACTGACCTGTTCTGCAAGCCCATGGAGGTGCTGACCCTCACCAGGGCTGGCTTTATGCTTTATCAAGGACTTTCAGGAAGATGGGCTATGGGGTTATGCTTAAGGTTTAGGAGGGCTGAGCCCAGGCAGAATGATGAGTGGGGTGGAGTGGAGAAGCTGTTCCTAAGGAAGGGGTGGGAAGGCTGCACTGGCTGTTGTCAAGGAGCAGCAAAGTACTTAGCTTTCTCTGTGACATGGCAGGTGACAGTGATTCCTGGGTAAGCACTGAGCTCTACCTCCCAGAAGGACACAATGCTGACGTTTGCCTGCAGGAAGCTGCTCTCCTCTGCTGGCCTCACAGTAAGGACAACCCCAACCAGGGTCTTCTCCAAACATGGAACTGTTCCTCTGGGATGTATCCCTCCTGTCTCCTTCTCATGCAATGTGTCTGGCCAGCTCCCAGCGGTGCTACCAGGAGGACAAAGAGGGATGAGGCTGCCTCACTGAGATTCCACAGTTGAAGCAACTGAATTTCAGAGAGCCTGAGTGGCTGTAAGTCTCAGCTACTAACTTTAGCCCCAGAGCACAGGATCCTGAGCTTCCTGATTCCTGATAGTGGTGATTTTATCTATTGATAGAAATGAGGAAGCGCAGCACCCGTTAAATGCCCATTGCACCCCATTTTCCTGATAGCACAGGCTTTTGGGTTCTGGTTCTTTGCCCTGACACTAAAGGACACTTTAATCAAATCACACAGAAAAGTATGCCCCACATATAGACTTTAAATTCTTCTGCTTCTTTAACTCTGGAAGTAGCTTCCACTACACTTAGGGCCTGTCTGTGTCAGCATTCAGTCTAGAGCTCACTTACATCCAACCCAGGAAAGGTGACGCTGTGGTCCAGGCAAAACAGGAAGGGAGAGTGTCCTGTGTCCCTGAGGCCAGATTTGGCTGCCCCAGAACAGGTTCCCTGTGCTCTGGTGAGTCAGTCCAGGATTCTTAGTCATTCCCAACATTGGGATTGCCACATGTTTTAAGCCTCATGTAACAGCCCACAAGTCCACCTCAGGAAAAGCCTCCATAAGCCACTACTCAGTCTGACCCTTGAGTTATGCCTGGTGTCCCAGAGGAGTTCCACTTGGAGCTTTTTACATCCCTACAAACAAGTCTCATGGACTTCACGTACCTTTAGTCCACATACTCTGGAGTGCTCCTTCATAGTTTGCTGTGCATTGCTCATGGAAAAGGGAACTTGAGTTTCATGTTCAGGTCCTTCCACCCACACAGCCCCACCCAGAGCCCACCTGCACCCCAGAAGATCTCCTGTGACCTGACCCATGGCAAATCCCCCACCCAGATACAGATCGACTGCCACACCGATGAACTGACCTCAGCCAGCAAGCTGTCTCGAGCCCCTATGGTGACTCACTGGTGCTGCATGCAAAGGAGCTAACAGCTGGTCTCCTGTCTGTGGGGTGACCTGCTATAAGTCATCATGCCCAAAGGCAGCCAGCTGGGTCCTGTGCCTGTCACCCTCAGGAGGGCTGTGCCCACCTTGTATTACAGGCTGGGTAAGTGAACTGGAATCTTCAGTAAGA
>NW_004529784.1:0-2049 GCF_000260255.1 Octodon degus
GAGTCTAGTGCCAGAAATTTCCATTTCTACCACTCTTCTTTTTAACCCAAAACAGGGCAAATTAAATACCTTTTACAGCCACTGTTAACTCTAGCATCAAATCTTACTATCTTTAAAAAGTCACATTTCATGAAAATCCTATTGTCTCCTGGGTGCCTTGGCAAAATTAATAAACTGCTTTTGTAATTACGCTTTCATTCCATCTTTACTATTTCTCATGAAAGAAACAGAGCTATTCAGAGCTTTTTCTGCCATTTCTAGATTTATTCCAGGAGCTTTAGAAAGGTGACTAATTAGAGTCTCAGGTTGTTTTCCCCTTGACTTGGTTTCTAATTAAAGCAGAGATCCTGATTCATGGACAGCCTTGCCGCTACGCAGGGATAACCTTAGCTAAATTATCTCATGCCTCAGTTTCTTCATCCAGTGGTTTATTTAAAACCACTGCACCAAAAAAAAATCAGGCCCTTCTTTCTGAAAGTGCAATTCTACGTCCCTGATCAGGGCCTCACTGGCTGTGTGTGACCCGGCAGGCCTCAGTCCCTCACTGCTGAACCCACAGGCCATGTGCTTAGCCCTGCAGCATGGAGCCCCCTACAGAAGAACCTCACCAAGGGCAAGGAGCCTACGGAACCAGCGCTTCAGCCACTAAGTCACAAAGGCCTCAGCTCAGACACAGGGAAAGTCACTGCTACGACCAGCATGTCTGTGGACTAAAAGCACTGGGGACAAGGAGGATGAGACACCTAGCCCTGAAATACGAGGCTCCTGGTCACCTACGCTTGGCTATAGTGGTTGGTGAGGGTCAAACCACCATCAGCTCACCATAACACCCTGGGTGATTCATACCTTCCTACCACTCTGCAGAGGACACGCAGTAGAAGGGTGCTGCATGATGCACACACAGGCCTGGACAATGCTCAGCTGTGTGACCTTTCCAAATACAGGAGCTCTCCAGATTCCTCACAGTAAAGTACGTTGTGTCCTGCAAACTCTGCTGCTGCACTCAATGCTCTCTGTGCACAGAACCCTGACCGCAAGACACCCTGAATTTCTTTCCCGGATTCTGAAAACAAAAGTGTAGTTTGAGCCCAGAGGAACCTGAAGCCTTTCATCCCCACTACTGAATGAAAACATTGCCAGTACTAAGTCAGAGGAGCAGGACTTGTGGATAGGCTTCAAAAGAAAGCTTTCTAAGATTAATGTAAAGGACTGTAAATTTTTTCTTTTTCTGTTTGAATGAGGACATTTCACAAACTGTACCTGCGTGCCTCTTACCACCCTGAGGAGCAGTGTATTTACACGGGCAAAGAATGAACAGGAACCCTGCAGGTGCTGCCAGGTAACAGGCCCTGTGCAGACCTCACAGTGGACAAATGCGAGCCAGTCCTGATCGCTCCTGGGTGCTGAGCCCTGTGGGGAAGAGTCCAAGCTCAGCAGCACAGGACAGGGCTCAGAGGACGAACCCAGGATCCTGGCTCATTACCTTCATTTCTTGATCCCATAGCAACAGTGTGCAGCGCTTGTACGATCCTCATATTTCTGGAGTCCATTTGGGCAGGACACTGCAAGATACTTTTCTTATACCTGCTAGAGCAACAAATTTCAGATGTTGTCAGAAGAGAGCCTGCGTGATGGTGCACTGTCAATACTGAGTTTCTACAAGCACTCATTACAAATACAGTCAAGTCAAACAAATTTATTGGATAAAACAAGATCTAAACACCAGACATTGAGGTTCTAATTCATAACTGTAATTTTCTTCTGACATTGCCAGTCCTGCAGATAACCCACTACTAGTATAGTCCGGACTACTGGACTATATTGAATTACTTCACTGAATTCACGTACCTACAATATTTAAGTGGCAATGGAATACCCATGTCTGACAAAAGTAAACAAAAAAGGGGGATATAAATGAAGGACCATTTTGTAGTGAAAAAAATATACATATATACATATTTATATGCAAAATAGGATAGATATAATGCTACTTTCCTTTAGTTCAATGAGAAGAAAGATTTGTACTAATAGTGTTCAGACAAGAAATCA
>NW_004529785.1:0-2050 GCF_000260255.1 Octodon degus
TAATGGGTATTACAATAGAAAATGTATTTAATTTTAAAGCAAAATTATGCTTCCTTGGAAATATAGTAACCACATTAACAAAAAATAAACTATATTCTAAGCAAAAAGAAATAATGAAGACTATTCTAGAAAAAAGACAATAGTGTGACGATACCACGGGGCGGATAATGTGACTTTTAAAGAGACGGGAAAAGGTATTGCTTGATCAGAATATGCAATGTAGAAGTGGAGTGTGGGAATGAAGATAAGTAGTCCTGCGTGAATCCACCATGCCGGGTCCTGAACGGCTCTGTAAAGGCAATTGTGCTGGCCAGTCATATTACACAACTCAACAATGAGGACTTATTGTGCATTTTAGTGAAACTCAGTACATTAACACTTAAAATATCAATGTGTATTTTCACTCAAAGTTTGTATTTATCTGGATAAACACAGGCATTATTTTTCCTTTTACTTCCTTTGCCTTGCTCTGAAAGGAATTGCAATTATACCTTGCTAGTTTATTTTATAAACATATAGTTTAAAGAGTGAACAGCATTGCATATCACAAATAGCATTACTTTTTAATGTATGTAGAAGTCTCAAAATCAATCATTTGGATATGTGAGTTTGTTAGTGTATTGCTCATAAAATCAGGATTAAAACAAAATTCCATCCATATGATGTAATTTCGTCTTGCTAAAGTAATTTCTACACCTTAGTCATTTGCATATATGAAAGTGGTTGCATTACTTTGCCCTTCAGCTTATTTACATACTATCATCTATTTGCAATTAGATAAATATTAGTATTCAAACTTGCTGATATATGTTTTCAAATACTCCAACACAGTAATTTCTCTTTCTAATCAATATTGCTATTTTCATATTATTCTATTAGACCTGAAGTTTATCCATAAAAATGACTTCCATTTCAAGGCTTACACTGTCATCTTAGTTACAAAGTAAGGATGGTTATAAAATGAATAGTCAGGGACTGGTGAGATGGCTCAGTGGTCTAAAGCACCTACTTAGACAAGTTTAGCAAAGCACAGGGACCGCGGTTCAATCCCCCAGCACCACATGCCAGCCAGCCCCGCCCCCTGGTGGGCTGAGCTGGCCACACACACTAAAAAACACACACACACTAAAAAAAAATGTAATAAATAAAAAATAAAAGAAATATTAAAAATATATATATATATAACATAGGGCTGGGGAGATAGCTCAGTAGAGTAAGTGTTTGCCTGGCAAGCGCAAGATCCTGAGTTCAATCCCCTGTACCACCAAAAAGAAAGGCATAAAAGTTTATGCCCTTGTACATGTGAAGATTTATGATGCTTTCAAAGTTTAGACATTTATCCTGCAACTCAACCATCAAATTGTTCCTTATTCATATAGTAATAAACCAAATTATGTGAACAGACTTGTTTCTCTTATCTCCCAGACTAATCAGATGTGACACTGGACAGTTGGTTTACCATTTTCCAATTGATATCACATTTGGTGGTAGAGCACAAATTAACCAGCACAGGAACTATACACAGGAACAAAGTAGAAATTCCAAATCAAATGTTGCAGTTTCAAAACAGAGAATTGTATACTATACTCTTTGGATTTCACAGAGATAACCAAACAGGAAGACAAGTAAGGTGACAAGAATGGCCTGCCACATAGGAAAGGAAAGCTAAACACATGTGCTGCCAATGTAAGTGAGGCATGTGCACAGAACAGGCAGCTGTCGTGTGGAGACTGCCTTGGATGTGACAGTTGAAGCAAAGCTTATTTTTATGGTAGAGTTCTATGGATATTTTCATTGTACTTCATATGAGAACTTATTTCTGATGTTATCTTTTAGGTTTCGTAAGCAAGTACCCAGCTGATGTAAAAATACTGACATTTATTCTAAACACACAATACATATTAAGAATTTAAGGGGGCCTGCCCATTAGCTTAGTTGTTTTAAGTGCCTGTTTAAACAAAGCAGTCAAGCTCAGGATGCTGTGGTTTGATCCCCATATCCTCATGCCTTACCAGACCTGCCCTGAAGGCATCCTGAACCAGCCAAAAAA
>NW_004529786.1:0-2043 GCF_000260255.1 Octodon degus
CGGCGCAGGGTAGCAGGAAGCTCTCCACACACTCACCAGACCTGGGCTAGGACTGGGTCTGGGGGCTTCCGGAACTCGGCAGAAAATCCTACTCTGTGGGCGGGGTGGGGGAGGCACTGCGGAGTGGTGCGGGGTGGCCCAAGGGGCTGGGAGAGGGTCCGGCCCACTCTGCGCCTGGGCTGGGACTGGTCCCGCCAGCCCCCATTGCTTTAAAGACTACACATCAGCACTGGGAACTAGACCTATTTGCATTGTTTCAAGCCAGTTGAGATACAGAAATATCCTAGCCAGCTCTGCACATATCAATACAGGGAAATATGGCCAGGGTTAGCCATGATGGAGCCAGATGCTCTTCTTTCAAGGAGAGCTGTCTTGGTAGTCCTACAAAGTACATTTTAGGATGAAATAAGAGCTACCTTCTGGAAAGATCCAATACTGACATTTTTTTGCCTTTCCATCCTCACTGCTCTCACCAAACTCATCTTTGAGTTGTGAGGAGTGGCATCCACTCTGGCTAACGTAGACAAAGTGGGTAATTCTCAGAGGTTGCCAAGAATACCAGGGAAACCTCCAAGGTACAAATTCCCTGTGAGCTTAAAGGGATCTAACCATCGACAGACACTGAAGTACTCTTTCTGGCTCTTGGGGCCCCGATCTTACTCTTGTCTACCTCCACTTACTGGCTTCATCTGTTCCAATCTACTCTCCTGAGAGCTTTCGTTGACTCATTCATTACTTCCCGTCTAGTTACCAGGTCTGCTGTGGGATTACCATGGTTTTCTGTCTCACTGGCCCAAGCTTTCACTGCCCAATTCACAGCTCCAAGAAGACTGATTACGCCATTGCAGGCCAGGCATCCTGGACAAGGTCATAAATCCATATGAATGTGCTACAGCTATCATAAAGTATACAGACATGGGTGGTACAAGCATTAGACATCTATTTTTGTTATGTCTTGTCTCTGGGGGCTAAAACAGGAAACTAAGGTATTGGCTAAGTTGATTCCTGCTAGGAGGGAGACTTTCCTCCATGATTCTGTCCTAGTTTTTGATGATTTTCTGGCAATATTTGGTTTTCTTGGCTTCTCTAGTGGCTCCTTGTTCTCTGTCTTCATCCTCACAATGCATGACAGTCCTTCTGTGTTTATCTCTGCTCAATTTTCATTTTTTATAAAGGCTCCTTCTGCAGGGAGCCTTAGGTAGATACTTTTGGGCAGGGCTATGGTGGGGAATAAAGAAAGACAAAAGATAATGTTCAAGGAACAAAGGGACCAGAATGAAACTACCTCTAGAGGACAGGCACAACAGTCTCTGCAGTTGATCCATTTTTATTAGCAAGCAAGAAGCACAGGAGCAGGGATAATGTGCTTTTCATGGAACAGCAACTGCAGAAAAGGGGGAACAACTTAATGGAGAACAAATCCTTCCCCATGTCAATACACCTGCATGCTTTAGATTGGCAGATGGAATGCTGCAGCTGTGAGCTTTCTTGGCGCAGCCAGGAAGCATGTGGTCTTCTGTAGACTCCTCTGATCCTAAAGCAGGTCATACTGGCTCCAAGACCACAAGACTCCAATCACATAACCCAGTCTCCAACAGGCTTGTGACACAGGATTAGCCCCTCCCATGACCTTTTCTTCACTTAACCTTATTTCTAAACAAGGTCACATTCACAGGAACTGAACATCAGGACTTCAGCACCTTTTGGGAGAACACAATTGAATGCATAACAGTCCCACTGAGATAATCATCAATTTTGTACCTTCAAGTAGCTATGAACAGTGGAAGCAGTGACATCTGTCTAACATCAAGGTTGTTTCCAACTCTTTTTTTTTTTTAAATTTGGTACAGGATCTATAGAGTCTCACTACGTAGATTGGATTTGGGGGCTGGGCAGATGACTCAGTAGAATAAGCTCTTCCCTGGCAAGCACAAGGGTCTGAGTTTGAGACAACCCAGGCCTCGAGATCCTGAACAGACACAGAGTGCAGGCCCGGCGAGTGAGTGAGACTTCCCGGGCCCAGGGATCCTCTTTTGACCCAGG
>NW_004529787.1:0-2038 GCF_000260255.1 Octodon degus
AAACCAAAGCACCACTGTACTACATCTCTACTGGCTCTCCCTTATATCCTGGCAAGCATAAGTGGGTTCTCCATTTCAAGAATGTTATGTAGATATAATTGTGCAATATTTTATTTTGGAGATTCACTTTTTCCACTCAACATCAGTCATTGAAATTGTGTCCAAAGAGTAATTTTATATCAATTACTCACTTTTCTCTCTGTTCTTTAAAAGTGATTTAGGTTAAATAATCTGTATGTCAAGAAATCATGGCTAACACTAAGGGAATGATGCTAACAAATTCACCCTCATGTTGTGCAGATGCCAATTACAGCCATGAAGAGTGCTAGTACTGCTGTATTTGTAACTGCAGATCTTCTCAAAGTCAATAAAAAATCTGCTTTAATCTTGTAAACCAAATATGGTCATTCCTGGGAATATTTTAATAAATGTCAACAGCTAAAGCAATAAATTTCACTGTAGTTTCAATTTGAGACATGAATAAAGATGACTGTCTTGTTTTCACTTCAATCACTGTAGGAATTCTCAGTCACCTTTGACTTATAAGGCTTGATCTCATTTTACATTAAAATTTCACTCTCCATTTCAGTATCTGGAATACAATCTGTTGTGCCACTTTTACAAAACATCTGACTTTGATTTTCTTTGAATAGATGCACATTTTGTCCATTTTATGTTATTTTTCTAAAAATAGATATTTTAAGAATGTGTATGAAAAAGTTCAATCTTCTGGCTGTTCTCAAATCAACAAACTGAAGTTTCAGAAATGGAAGGTGAAAGCTATGTAAAACATGAGAGAAAAACTTGCTGCACCTTTATCCATAGTGATTTAATTACATGGGGCAGTTTTGCATACCATGGCTGTTATTTAGGTCTCACACAGCTCTACTCACTCTTTGTCTTCTTCCCTGCCTTAAAAAGTCTTTGACAATCAAAGAAGCATCATTTTATTAAAAGGAAAGTAATGATAAACACACAAGCTGGTAGAAACCCAGTCACATCCAAAAAGTGGGCTGGGACTGGTGAGGTTTTGGACAAGTGGCAACAGGTGCTTGGCTTCTATGTGGTTTATGACAAACATGATCCAGAAGACTGATAAGTTCAGGGGCTTCACTGGATCATCATGGTGAATTATTTTTAAATGTATTTAGTACAGTGGTCTACAGAGTCTACAGAGTCTCACTACGTAGATCAGACTTGTAGTGATTCTCCTGTTTTCAAGCCTCCCAAGAGCTAGGATTACAGGTGCGCACCTAAAAGGTTTTTTGCCATTACTTCTGTGAAAAGGGTTTTTTTTGTTTGTGTGTGTGTGTGTGTTTGTTTGTGTGTCTCATGCACTGACTCCTGTTGTTTCATTGATTCCAATCCATTTTAAACTGTTCTTTGCACCATATTGAGCTGTTGGATTTATTTTTATGGTCCTTTGTTATTTTAGACAGAACTTTCTTTTCATGATTGCTAATCATACTTCTGTCTTTTAAATCTGATATTCTCTCTTCACTTTCTATCATTCAGTTTTGCAAACTTTTAGTGAATTTTTTAATTTTTTAGATATTTATTTTGATCTATTTCATGCATTCTATTACTTTCAGATTTTGGATATTCATTGATTCTAATATATATATATCCTCTGTCTACTCCACATTCATTGAGCAAGTTCTTCCTTGTGGTATTTAGCTCTTGTGTGTTTTTTACCAGAGAGATTATGTCTCACCTGATTTTTCTCTGTGGCCTCATTGATCTATAATTTTACATCTGCTGTTATCATTTCAGAAAATTTAAGTTTCAGATTTTTTTCTTTCTCATCATCACCTGAGCTTATTCTGGTTGAGGTAGAGATCTGGGATTTCATTTTGCTTTTCTAACTTTTCATTTTGTTTTTTAACTTTAGTTTGTTTTCTGCATTAATATTTGAAAATTCCTTATGCTTGGTAGCTTTATTACTAGTATGCATGCTTCCTTAGAAAATATCTATTTCCTAGAGATGTTTTCTTGCTACAGCTGGTTCTTGGTATTTGTGTCTGTCCCACTATCTTAT
>NW_004529788.1:0-2034 GCF_000260255.1 Octodon degus
AAATAAGAAATACCGAAGACCTCACTGAAGAGTGGTTACGTGAGAAACTTGGATTTTTTCACTGATGTGAACTTCTGTGTTTCTAAAGTATTTATGTATTAATCTGACCATACTGGAACCAGACATAAATACTTATTTATGCCTAAAAATGCACTGTTACTTACAGTTTATTTCCTGCAGTAAAGAAAAATTCATTTGTGCAAAGTTTGAACAAAGAGGAAATCATCTTCATAGTAATGAAACTTTGTGAAGTGTTTCCTTCTACTTGTAATTGTTAGGTGGACTCCTTTTCTCCAGGGACCTTTTGCACTCTTGTGACTAATTTGTATAACTTTGGTTCAGAATTTGTTACTATTTACAGACACCATTGGAAAGTGGGTATTAGATTGTGACAGACAACTGTTGCCTCCTTTTGACAAATACTGGATATTAGCAGTTTATATGTGAAAATAGCATATTATCACTTGTCAAATTGTTGACATTAATTTGGAATTGAAGACTTGACTACCCAGTTTTGAGCCATGAATACTAGTTAATTTAGTGTAACCTGCATTCTAAATACATTTTTCAACAATTTCATACCTCTTGATTTCCTGTATCTTTTAAATCAAGTCTAGAAACTATGTTCATTAATCATTCATTCTTAAGGTCTGAGAGTTAGATTTTATGATTGAATTATGACTATTAGTTTTTCTTTTTTATGGAAAATAGCATTTGAGTCTCAGAATTGATGGGTTGTAATAACCAAGGGCTTCTTG
Organism: Octodon degus; assembly: GCF_000260255.1. Classification (NCBI taxonomy): domain Eukaryota; kingdom Metazoa; phylum Chordata; class Mammalia; order Rodentia; family Octodontidae; genus Octodon; species Octodon degus. Next base: position 759 of record NW_004529788.1, read on the forward strand.
TTTCTGTTATTTCTAAATAGTTTTTAGTCTAGGTTAATAACACTTTATTTATATATAAAGCACCTCCTAATGTCTTGTGAGCACTAATTATTTTAAGTATGTTAATACTGTGCCTTTGATTTCTTAGTTTTATAGTTTAAGATTTTTACACTGACAGTATTCTAGATTTGGTGAAATTAATACTTTTTTAAAGGGTCCAAGTAAAACAATTTTCTAATGTGTGTATCTGAAATTTGTAATAAAATCAGCCTCTTATTTTTAAAATTACAGCTATCCACTTGCATTGGTAAATATCTGGCCATGGAAAGTAAAAATTTGGCATATATTTGTGATTCGTGCCATATATAAAAATTACTTGTCTTAAAACTGTGGCCAGAGTTAATAACTACACATGAACACAAATCACATCTTTTATCCTAAATGTCAGAACGTATTCTCAACTGGGCATGTGGATGAGTGACTGACCCATTCATGTTAGGTGACAGCACCATTGGCACCAAATGAACACACTAATATAGACCATACTTCAACAACACCCAAGATCCAGAAATTGTAGAGGCTAACCCAATTGGATGAATGAATCCTTATATTATGAATATTATAATCATTTCAGAACTGATAAAGGCATTATTTTTATGTTGGCATATTTTCCATTCCTCAGCTCTTTGCATTTCATTGTTTGAGGGTTCTGTGCCAACTTTAATAGGAAGTAAAAGTAGTTGGAATTTTCAGAATACCGAGTGGAGCATCTTCGGCTCACAACTCCGTGTGGCTTCACTCATCGAAAAGTCGAGAAACAGTCACAAGTTGGGGAGGAGCAATCGCTAGAGGAGGTGTTCGCTTTGGTTAATAAACGGTGAAGTCCTTTATTTCAATTTCCAGGGAGAAAGTAAACTGCCCAGGAAGTTCAGAAATTTCTTAAATAGATATTTTGATGCTGGAGAATAACTTGCCCATAATTCTACAGAAATATAAATGAAATCCAAGTGGAAAGTAGTGAATGTTTTTGAATGAAGGAATGAGATTTTGTTTTTCGTAACTAGTAACCACAGAGTTCCTGATTCCAGTTTTTACATTCCGTGTCTTGCTCGTATACCCATTCCCATTCCACCTGCAATCTTAATCTTTCCTTTTTGGCAGCAGCGATTCCTTGGAACCTCCTGCGTGCTCTTCTAAGTCAGCATTAGTTTTGAAATTACTGGTCTGGAGTAAGTTCTACATAGCATCTAACACCAAAAGATAACCAACTAGCGATCGCAGTATGAATTTATATGGT
>NW_004529789.1:0-2031 GCF_000260255.1 Octodon degus
CGCTGGGCCTGGGCTGGGACTGGTCCCGCCGGCGCAGGGTAGCAGGAAACTCCTGTTAAAATATTTTTAAAGCAATGAAATAGATAATTTAAGGAATTATTTGACCTTCTCCCTACTTCTTCCTATTTATCTTCTCTCCCCTCATATATATGAGAGATATTCAGAAATACTGATTTTCTCGTTTAAGTCATATGATATTGAATCTTACGTTTCTCACCTGTTGCACTTAACATTGTGTTCTCATGTTACATCCATGCCTATGAAGGCTTCAAGTTTATCTTAGAGTAGTACTCCATTCTATATAAACATAACACTGTCTTTGTCCCCTGATCTGTTGATGGACATATACGTTGTTTCCAAGTTCTTCCTATTATGAATTGTGCTTCTATAAACATGGTTTGTGTGTATTCTGTAATATGATGATTTTAACTCTTTTGGCAAGATGTGGGGAAGGGGGATAGCTAGGTGAAATTGAATTTCTATTTTTAGTTTTTGAGGAATTTCCACACTAATTTCCATAATGGTTGTGCTAGTTTACTTTTCCACCAACAATGTAAAAGAATTCTCACATCATTTCTTGAATTTGTTATCATTAGATTTTTTGATGATAGCCATTTTTTTTTCTGGGAGTAAGATGGTATCTCAATTTAGATTTCATTTGCATTTCTCTAATGACCAGAGATGTTTCACAATTTATTATGTATTTATTTGTCATTTGTACTTTTCTCCTGAGAAGTGTGTGTTCATTTCAGTTGCCCATTTTTTGATTATTTTGGGAAGTTTAATTTTTGAATTTGTTATAGATTTTAGTCTCCTGTCTGAGTAATAACTGACAATTTTTTCTCCTTTTCTGTAGGTTGTCTCTTTACTCTATTGGTTGTTTCCTTTGTTATGAAGAAGCTGATTTGATGTGATCCTATCTGTTGATTCTTGGTATTTTTTTCTTGTGCCATTTGGTCTCTGTTCAGAAAGTCTTATATATGTTTACTTCAAGAGTTTTACATATTTTATCTTTAAGCAGATTGTTTCTATCTGACCATTTAGATATCTGTTCCACTTTGGCTTTAGTTTAGTATATGGTGAGTTTAGTACATGTCGTCTGCAAATAGTAACAATTTAACTTCTCCCTTTCCTATCCTTATTCCCTTTATTTCTTTCTCTCTTCTAATTGTTCTGACTAATGCTTCCAGAAGTATACTGAATAAATGGAAACAGTGAACATCTTTGTTTTGTTCTTGATTTTAGAGTGAAAGATTTCAGTTTCTGATGAGTTACTACAATATTGGCTGCTGGTTTGTCATACATAATTTTTATTAGATTGAGGTAAAGAGAATTTTTTTTTTGTATTTTAGGGAAGGGTATACAGGGTGTTCAGGGTCTCACTACTAGATGAGACTCCTAGTAATCCACCTTTTACAGCCTCTCAAGAGCTGGGATTACAGGCATGTGCCACCACGCCCAGTCTCTGTTGGCAAGTAAGTGTGCCCCAGGGGCGGGTCTGGCACAGCAGTCCTGGGGGTCAAACCCCCAGCCCCTGCACCTGTTTGCAGTGCTTTAATTCACTGAGCTATTTGGCCAGCCCAGAGTTAAAGACCATCTATTCCAACTTTCTTTAGGGGCTTTTATCACAAATGGGTGTTGGACTTTGTTAAATGCTTTTTCTGCATCTATTGAGATGATCATATGGTTTTTGTCCTTGGCTTTGTTGATATGGTGAATTATATTTATTGATTTGTGTATGTTGAACCATCCCTGTATCCTGGGATGAATCTTATTTGGACATGATATACAATCTTCTTGATGATTTGCTGCATTCTGTTTGCCAGTATCTTATTGAGGATTTTTATATCTGTGTTCATTAGGGAAATTGGGCTGTAGTTCTTCCTTTTTTTTTCCTTTTTTTTATTGAGAAACAAATAGCAATAAGACAGTTTCAAAACTGATTAATAGGACAGTTTCAATAATTAATTCAGTGCACATTGTTATCTTCTTAGTGGTTATCCATAGTACAAGATGCAGAAAGGATATCCT
>NW_004529790.1:0-2027 GCF_000260255.1 Octodon degus
TCCATTAAATTTAAACTATTCAAAGGTCTATTAGTTGTCACTAATAACAGAAATTATTAATAAACAGGAATTGTAAAGCTCAAATATACTTTAGAATGTGTACTTCACTTTTAATATAAATTATAGAAAGCTCTCATATAAAATGCTTATCATCTTAATTTCTGTAATGTCACTTTAATTTTTTAAAAAGTCATTTATTTATTTAGAGCAGGGTCTTGTCCTGCAGATCAGACTCAGAGTGATCCACTTGTCTCAGCCTCCTTGGTGCTGGGGTTACAGGTGTGCACCACCATGCCAGGGTTCAGGGCTGTCACAGCAAGCCTGGGGTTCCAGGGCCAGCACAGCTTGTGGTACTGGACATCAAACCCAGGTCCTTGTGCTTGCCAGGCAGGCACTTAGACTGCTGAGCTATCTTTCCAGCCCCTATAATGTCACCTTAGACTCACTTTTTACATGCAAGGATTCCTTTCTTACTTTGGGTTATGAGTTAAATGAAAGATGTGAACTAGCAAGCAAATTTCTTTTTCCTGGTAATAGAACAGAATTGCCCATTAGATGGTAAGTAAAAGGTTTCACTAGGCTGTCATACTAATGAAGATCATTTATCAGTTTGGGGCACACAGGAAGCCAGCAACTTCAACTTGGGCAGGATACTCTTTTATACTGAGGCCATCTATTGAACACCTAATTTCCACCATAAAATTTGACCTGGCTTATTGCTTAATTTTCCCACTTACAAGTACCTTGACCTTAAAAACTTTCTAAGACTTTTACGAAATTAGGAGCTACATTAATGTCTTTCTAAAAGTTTTCTTATGAGCATACTGGTACCTGGACTACTGTAGGAAGACAGGAAAATGCTGGCCACTACATTATCCATTTTTCCTTTGATTGGAATAATTGAGCTGTGGATAGATTTGTGTTTCTTGACCACTGCTCAATAAAGAACACAAAGCTTCATGAAAAAGTCATGGACTGATAGTTTAAAAGCTGACTTTGGCTTTCAGATAGGCTTCTTTGGGCTTAAAGTGCTTCAAAATAATTGCTTTATTTACCAACATTTTCAAGTTAGCAAATGTTGCATATGTTCCTGTGGTCCCAACTGAGGTTAGGCATCCACTCTTAGGGTAGACACCTGCTCTTACTCCACAGTGCTGTCGTCGTGATGTGCTTTATCATGACCAGCGTCATTATTGTGTCCTACCTCCCGCATCTCTGCAGAGACTTTGGTCTATGATTCTTGATTCTGGAAATAGTTCCTTACTAACTTCAGAGGCTAATTGTGACCCAAACTATAGCCCAAGTCTTATCCTTAAAAGTATATAATCCTGCATTACTTTTACAAAGTTGTTCTTCATATAACTCAGGTGATAGTTATATCTACACTCTGAGAATTTGCTTAGACATGCATTATTACCCATTTTAAAACTGTGGACATTGCCTCAGTTTTCTACTAAAGCATGAAATAGTAATCTGTTGCCTTTTTCTTTAATCTCACTAAAGCCACTTTTTAATAATGGAGACTTTTTCTAGAAAATGATAACTTTTGTTTCAAGCTCAGCATTTTTTAAGCAAGTAATTTTATCCTCATAATTACCAAGGGAGAAAATGAGTGGTGGAGAGCAGAACACATAAAGTATGTAAATGCACTTTATTTCCCCTGCTATGGAGCATTTTAAGCAAATTAAAGGGAATAAAATGTGTGTTATGGATCATTCGAAACAGAGCATGCGTATAACTGGATAAGGTATGTTTTACGCTATTGTTTGTATTGCTGGAAACCTGAGAGGGAGGTTCTTTCCACTTGTCTGTATTTAGGTTAGACCAGAGATTCCTGTGAATCTGTTTTCTGAGAAATGTGATACCTGAAACTTGTTTGGTGGTCAGCTTTGTGTTTTACATAACAAACTCAATTTCCTCTGCAGGCTTCTTTTAACTGAGCCTAAGTGTGCATGCTCCTGAGGCTGTGTGACTGGGTGAGAGAAAGTAGAAGCTGGGCCTGCAGGGCCTGGGGAAAAACAGAGCTA
>NW_004529791.1:0-2025 GCF_000260255.1 Octodon degus
GCTGAGTTTACACACCTATAATATTCAATAACGGAACTTAGGAAAAATGGGGTACACCGATGAATGTCCATTCTGTATCTGTGTATTCAAAGTGATTGGGGTAGATATACAGTTGCATTGTCTTAATGAATAGAATGATTTGTTCTAATGGTGTTTGTAAATAGGATCACAAGTCCGCATCTTGTACAGCAATTAACCACTAAGAAGAATAAAAATAAAATAAAATAAAATAAAATAAAAAAAATTTTATGGAGTCACGAGTTAGAATTTCTCCCCCATAGGGAATAAAGACTTGCTTGGAATAGAGGTGTTTTCTCTCCCTCTCCATTACAGTGAGCACTATAAGAAGCCTTTACATTTTTCCCTCAAGGTGATTGATTTAAAATATACAGGTACTTTGTCTTAATTCCGTGAGAAGAAAGACTTGAACTAATAGTGTTTGGACAGGATATCATTTCTGCATCTTTTACTATGAATAACCACTATGAAGACAACAATATGCAATGTATTAATTAATGAAACTGTCCCACTAATAGGTTTTGAAACTGTCTCATTGCTATTTGTTTCTCAATAAAATTAATTTTAAAAAGAAGAATTTTTAAGACTATCCCTCTTTGGGGCTAGGGAGATAGCTCAGTGGCTTATGTGTCTTCCTGGTAAGCACAAGGTCCTGAATTTGGTCCCCAACACCAAAAAAGAAAAGAAACAGTTTTATCTTTAGTTCAAAAATTATATTTTCTAAAATTTGCATTAATTGGAGGCATTTAACAAGATTACCTTAAATAACATGTTTCCCATAAATAAAAACTTTGGCCTTATCTCAAGATATATATTTCAATGATCACATTAATCTTCCAGAATCATAGTCAAAGATTTCCTCAGGTTAGATTATACAGATAATAAAAACTACCTTGCTTTAAGGACAGTTTTCTTAACGTTGTATACAGGATATGCTACTGATTCAAAAAAATTTTGTAAGTCCTTGGTGTTTTCTTTCTTTCTTTTTTTTTCTTGCAGTACCAGGGATTGAACTCAGGACCCTGTGCTTGCTAGGCAAGTGCTTATTCTACTGAGCTATCTCCCCAGCCCCCCTTGGTGTTTTCTTGATTCCTATAAAGGTTGATTGCCTGTTTCCTTTTTTAGTTGTACAGTTTATAGTTGTTAAACTTTGTCTTATAATTTTCTTTGTGTGTGTTTGTTTTTTGTTTTTTATGTGGAGGTGGACATCCTAAAATTTTACTTGTTATAGAAAAACTTTGGAATTTTCCAAACAATTATAAAGGCTTAAATACAACCTAAAAACACTGACGTTTAAACAGTCACTTATGATTTGAAACTGTCTCATTGCTATCTGTTTATCAATAAAATTTTGAAAAAAAATTTAAAAAAAATAAACAGTCACTTAATTTTAACATTCCATTTAAATAATGGCAGGCTTAGTGGTGGCCTGCAAAGGGGTGCAATGTATGGCAACCTTTTCATGTTGGGGTCACCTTATCCAGAGAAGGTATACTACAGCTTTTCAGAGCAGCCTGTAGTGATTTGCAGAGTTTAGTTGGCAATATTAATTGTCTTGGCAAGATTGTAGGTCTTCCAAAATGTAAAAGAAGGATTGCTTATAGTGGTAAGACTTTTCTTTTGGATTTAGTCCTCTGCGTTTAACAAAAAAACTTGTGATGTACATCCTATTAAAAGACAAAAAATTAGGTAAAATCTTATGTATTGGATAGAGATGATTGGTTAAAAGTGTTTTGCTATGTCAAGATGAAAATTTACCTATGTTGCAGAATGTCATTATGGTTCTCATGCTTCAATGTTATATATAGATTTGATCTTTAAATTTCTGTGTATAACTGTGTAACATTCATCTGTTAATATCTATGGGGATTTAATGTTAGAATATTCATTTTTAAAAAGAAAATAACACTTGCAGACCCAGTCCTAGCCCAGGTCCGGTGAGTGTGCGGAGAGTTTCCTGCTACCCTGCGCCGGCGGGACCAGTCCCAGCCCAGGCGCAGCATGGGC
>NW_004529792.1:0-2021 GCF_000260255.1 Octodon degus
ATTTTGGGTGAGCTCTGGTCCCTACTTTGAGCATCACTTTCTGGCTCCAATGCAGATCCCTCAGCCTACTAGCACAGATCCTTCATCCCACTGGCGCAGGCCTTCTAGCTTCCACCACTGACCTTTGGATCTTTCCAGGGCAGATCCATGGTGCAGGCCTGCATGAGACATTGTATGGGGCTCTAGGCCACAGCTGGACTTGTGGAGGATCTGCTGTGGGATCCAGACTGGATTCTTTGTGTCTCTAGTGTGTGATAGGTCTCCTATACTCTTCTGTACTTGAATCTTTGAGTGAATGTTATAAAATAATTTCATAATGTCCTGCATAAATCCATTCCCATAGGATCCCTGAGGAAAACACTGAGTGTGGCCAAGTGAATAGATGACCTACCTCTTCTGTATATTCTCACATTTAATTCCACAAACACAGAACTCTATCAGGAAATATGATGCTTAGCATTTGGTAGAGGGATGGTTTCAGTCAAAACCATACAAAAACCAAATGAACTTTGATCAAAAAGTTATTTTCTAATTATAATTGATAATAGTGCTATTCATCACTGTCCATGTTTTGGGACTTCCAGGGTTAAGTTTTTTGTCATTCTCACCATCAAACTAGTGGTTATCTCTACTTTTACTTACCATTCATTCTAAAAAGTTGGGTTATAGTTAGTTGGCTTTTGCATCACTGCAAGGGTTGTAGAAACTCAGAAGTCTGATCCTAGGTTTATACATACAGAAAAAATTGATAAAAATAACATGTTTGTTAATCACTATAGTTATAATATTATTAATTTTGTTTTGCCCCTCATCATGTGACCAAGTTACTGAGGTATTTTTTTTCTGTATTTAGGACAGGGTCTACATGATCCACAGTGTCCCACTATGTAAATCAGACTCATAGTGATCTTCCTATGTTCAGCCTCCCAAGTGCTGGGATTACAGGGGCATGCCACTATGCCCAGTCTCATTTGTCATCTCAGCATATCCCTGGGGGCAGGGCCAAGGCCAGCACTGCATGCCAGGGATCAAACCTCAGCTGCTGTGCTCTGCCTAAGCAGGCGCTTTAGTCTACTGAGCTATCTGGCTGGCCCTGACCAAGTTACTATTTTTGCAGAGCTTTATGAAAAAAATTTTTACTTTTGCCCTTGAAGCAAACACAATTTTTCTCTTACCATCTGTACTCACTCCCAGGCAAGTTTACTATATATATATATATAATCAATAGAAGGAGTTTGCAGGAAGAGAGGAAAGGATGAACCAAGGAAACCACATAAAATGATAGCTCTTCCAGATTATCTATTTTAAGCTTGGTTTTATACTTTTGCTCTAGTATTTTCAAAACTAATCTTAACAATAAACAAACTGAAAAAATAGACTAAGATAGCTATCTCAAAATAGTTGAAAGACTCCATTTCAGTGTGAAAGATTAACTAATGATCAACTTGTAATGCTCAGGTGAACAGCATCTGCTGAGAGTGGGAGGAACACCTGAGGGTTGTTGCCGGCAGCAAGAGGCAGAGTGGCAGGGAAGGTGGTGCGTTATTGGTTCTGAATGAGCTCATTGTGCTGGTTTCCTTTTTTTTTTTTTTTCTTTACTTTTTTTTATTTTAGGGAAGGGTCTACAGGGTGTTCAGAGTCTCATTACTAGATCAGACTTATAGTGATCCACCTGTTAACAGCCTCCCAAGAGCTGGGATTACAGGCGCACACCACCATGCCCAGTCTCAATTGCCATCTCAGTGCACCCCAGGGACGGGGCTAGTGCGGCAGGCCTGGGGATCAAACCCCCAGCCCCTGTGTCTGCCTAAGCAGGCACTTTAATCCCCTGAGCTCTTTGGCTGACCCTGTGCTTGTTTTCCTGATGTGAACTCAGCTGTTATCATCAGAGGAGCTGAGATACTTCCTGTCACTAAAGATGCCTATGGTTCATTTTGGGTGAGCTCTGGTCCCTACTTTGAGCATCACTTTCTGGCTCCAATGCAGATCCCTCAGCCTACTAGCACAGATCCTTCATCCCA
>NW_004529793.1:0-2019 GCF_000260255.1 Octodon degus
TTGTGTTTGATTGAAATTCATCTGGCCAATGGAAACTGGGGGTATCCGGTACTGTTCATCTCTGGGCCCTGGGGTGTTGGGCCCATTCTATAGTTTGCCTGAGATTGTAAGTCTCAGCCATTCTTACAAGCTTGGAGCCACATTCATTAGCCCAATATTTACCTTTTCTGCATCTCAGATCAAGTCCTGGAGCAATTTTGTTATTCTTATCTCTTTTTTCTTTTTATTTTATCCTTTTTTGCAATCTTTTCTCATATGACCCATTTTTCCACACTTAAAGCATTTGATATGATCTTGTTTTTAAAAAGACTGTAAGGCAGCCGCCAATCAATTAGCTTTGTATAGCTCTGAGCCAATATCAGCGCAGGCCTTAATATACTTTTCCAGTGATGCACCCTGTGCCTTTAAGGGACGCAGAGCCTTCTGACACTCAGTATTCGCATTCTCAAAAGCCAGAGTTTGTAACAATAACTCCCTCAAATCCGGTGCTCTCTCTGTTTTGTGTCTAGCCTCCCTTAATTGGGAGACAAAATCCACACATGGCTCCTTATTAGGTTGGAGAACCTTAGCAAATATTTTTGAGCATCCCCTGGCCTTGCCACCTTTTCCCATGCCCTGAAGCAACAAATGTGAATCTGCACAATAGCCACATCATCATACTACAATTGGGCTTGGATACCAAGCCAGCCCTCTGACCCAGTGAGCTGATCTGATAAAACATTAACTGGGGGATTTTGTCCCCTGGTAACCCTCTCTTGAATATCTGCTTCATCTTTCCACCAAGTTCTAAACTGCAATATTGGCTTGGCTCTAAAATTGTACTGCACAAAACTTCCCAATCATGAGGAATTAATCTATGTTCATTTGCTAATCCTTGTATTAATCCAATCACACAGGTTGATTGCATACCATAGGCCATGACAGCCCACTTTAAATTTTTAATAACCTTGAATGCCAGAGGTTGGGGTTCCCATTGTACACACCCCTGAGGAAATGGAGCATTTGGGGGGTGTTGTTGGACCACCACAGGAAAAATACCCACAGGGACAGAATAAGCCTCAGGGTCTCCCTACTGTCTCCCTCGCAGAAGAGCCTGAGATATCACACTTCTGTACAGTTTTATGGGGCCTTCCTTTTTCTCCTCATGTGGAGCAGCAGAAGGGTTAAAAGATGGTGGTAGGGGCTGAATTTTTGTGAACCGAGATGGAGGAAGCACAGGGCAGAGACCTCCATTTTTTCAACCAATTTAGAAAGCAATTGTGATAATTGCCTTACCTCGGCTCACAGCTCCTGTACCTCATTCTTAGTTTCCTTTTGTTCTACATCCTTCAAATCTACAGATTCTGAGGAGATGGTTTGTGCTGTAACTCAAAAATGAGGCAGGCTCAAAAGTTTAAAAAGCGCTTTATTTTAGCTGGTACCCAGGGGCAACACCCGGCACAAAGTGCCTAAGTGTGCCCTGAAGTGGGGGAGCGTGGGGTTTATAAAGCTGAAAACCACAAAGCAGGCGGGGGGCGGGGGACGACACGACAACTCGGGAAGCTCAAAAAGTCATGGCATCTGTTGAGACTAAATATGGTTATAGGTCTGGGGAGGGCTTGGGAAACAGAAATCACATTGGAACTCAAGGGTGGGATGGGGGCTTCAGGAAGCAGGTGTTCTGTGAGACAAAGCACATATAGGACCTCAAGGATGGGATGAGGGGCTTGGGAAGCAGGAAGTCACATTTTACAGCAGCTGACATGGTTCAGTAAGACGGCGCATACAGAACAGGATGGTGGCGCTTTGGTCAGGTTATAACAGTTTGCAATGCCATAAATGTCCTTTTAGGACCCAGCTTGTCAGACTCATCCCCAGTGTAGAGCATCGAGAAGTTTAAAGAACCGACACTCGGTGTGCCAGGGAGCACCTTCATGTAGGGGTTTTGAGGGGGTGCAACCTGCATAATGATGCACCACAGAGGCCCCCTGCTCCGTGCTTGTCCTTCTTGCTATGCTGGCCTCTGCATTTGAGAGTGAG
>NW_004529794.1:0-2015 GCF_000260255.1 Octodon degus
AGAGAGAGAGAGAGAGAGAGAGAGAGAGAGAGAGAGAGAGAGAGAGAGAAGAGCTAGAATGAAAAGTGGTGGCTGAAATGAGTGGTGTATCTTTCACAATTTAGGAAAGTGATTTCTAATAACATGGTATGGATCCTTGTACTTTTGGACTGAAATGCACTGATAAGTCAAGGACATGTTCAATTAGTGAAGTGATGATACCTAAAATAGTAAAGTAAATTTGTTACAAATTCAATGAATTCAGTTATAAATTTTTAATGTATTAGAATGTCATACAAAGTACTCTATGTGACGTTAGCTACCACTAACATATCAGTAAAGAAGATATAAAGCCCATTATTATTAAATTCAATTAAGGGGAGAGAAATGACCCAGCAAGGACAAGCAGGTAAAGTCTCCCCAGGGCTCAGTGAGCCTGCTCCTGTTTAGCATCTGGAAGGCTGGGCTCCTGTGCATCCTGACCATGTAGAGTGTTCTCTGGAGAGACCGAGCAGCTTTGGTTTTACCGAGCACAGCTGTTGGTCCTGATCACCCAAAAAGTGAGGTCTTTGTCTATGGTCAGGCTGACTGCTTCTCACCGTGGCTTCCTAATTCCTATCAGACTTTGACAAGTTTCCCTGAGACTCCTCAGGATCCGGTTGATGACCACAGCAGAATAATTTTAAATTCAAGTGTTGGTTGAGTTGCAGTTGAAAATGCATTCTCCTATTTAACCAAGCAAGTCTAGAGATGTATCAGAGGTCATGTCAGAAATATAAAGCAGAATACTTGAAAGACAGGATTCTTATGCAAAGAAATCTCTGATTCTAAGAGAAAAACAAACTCCCTCTACATCTTGTCTTGATTGCTCTGCATCCCCAGCTCCACCTGCTCGTTTTCAACTGCTGTGCAGGGAGATTTATGTCTGCGCTCACAGTGACATCCCTTCTCTGTGTGTCTTACTCAATAATACACAGAAGTGTCCTCAGTCTTCAGCGAGGTCATGTGCAGCTAGAGCGTGTTCTTGGCGTTGTCCCTAGAGATGGTGAATCGGCCCATTACAGAGTCCTCGTAGTATATGCCACCACCTCTTTCGTTAATTTCCCTGATTAATTCCAACCCTTTTCCTGGAATCTGTAGGACCCATCTCATCCAGTAGCTACGGAAGGTGAAGCCAGAGACCAGGCAGGAGAGTCTCAGGCACTCCCCGGGCTGCACCAGGCCTCCACCAGACTCTTCCAGCATCATCTCAGCCTGGACACCTGAAAACACAGTGACATCCTGCTCAGGGAACTGTCACACAAGTCCGGTGTTTCTCCCACTCATGTCCACCCACACACTTATTATCACCTGTTTACCATAATTCACCTTTAAAGATGGCAACAATAAAAACCCAGCACAGCCAAAGCTCCATGGTGAGTGTGTTGCACTCAACCTTGATTACGAGTGGGAACCTGGGCTGCAGGTTCAGGGTTGGGCTTGTTTTCATCAGCAGAGCGAGGCCCTATTTGCAATATCTCAGCTATATAGGCATTTATGTTGTGGAAGCCTCAAGAGATGGGTTAGCAACATAGGAGGGTTTTTGGGAGAACTTTTGTAATATTCCTTATAAAGCATATAGAATTACTTATTATCTGCATGAGTTGTAATGAATACTGAAATTCATTAATTTTCTTAGAATTAAGTACGTATGTAATAAATGAGTTTGTTAATTTCCTACATTTTTAATGTGTTTGGTATAGAGTCTTCCCATGCGATTCAGACTCATGGTGATCCTTCTGCTTTCAGCCTCCCAGATCTGATATTCCATGTTTGCACCACCACGCTGGGTCTCAGTGGATGGCTCAGCTCACCAGGGGGTGGAAGCAGAGCAACATGTGGAATCAGAGATCGAATCCTGGTCCCTGCGCTTGCATAAGCAGATGCTTAGTCCACTGAGCCATCTTTCTGGCCCTATTTCCTACAGTTTTCTGATGCTCACATAGATAAAGCAGCAAACTCGAGCTGAGATATGGACCCAGATGTGCTAAAAGCAT
>NW_004529795.1:0-2017 GCF_000260255.1 Octodon degus
TGGTGTATGGGCCCACTAACACATGTGTGAGTATGTATCCCCACACATACCTTCACATGCCTAGGTCCTTTTCCCAGGTTCACCCCAGGTCCTGGCCTCTGGATCTCATAAAGAAGTCACGTGTGCCCTGGTGTTCAGGCGTCATCACAGGACACAGGACAGGGAAAGCTTCCCCAGCAATTGCTCTACATGACAGAACTTCACCGGTCAACAGGCAGCCCCATGGGACAGCATCCTTGAGAAGTCCTTCAGCAGCCTCTTGCCTAGAACCACAGACATATCTGGCCTGTGGTGCCTCTGCAGGCTGGGCCAAGTAGGGCCTGTCACCAGCTGGATGTCTGTGTGCTGCAACTGACAATCCTGATGGGAGAGAGATGCAATAGCAGTCAGATTAGTATCGAGCTTGGGTCAGAGCTTTGAGAGGAGCCTAAAGAAGGAAATAGAGGGGGGAATAGGGAGGGTGGAGGGTCTGCAATGGCCTGGAGAAGGGAAGAGCCTGGACACTGTGCGAAATGTGGAGGATCTGGATGGAACAGGAGTACAGCATGGAAGTGGACAGGCAAGGTTGCAGAGATAACAGAGTAAGAGGGCTAGCCAGGTTGAAGAAGTCAGGGCAGATTGCAGGGAAGGAGAGAATAGGCCCAGGGAGGGCGAGAGGAAGTAGAAATATCTGTTACCCCTTGCCACTGCCCAAACTTTTTGGTGTGGGCCTTGGCCTCACGTTCTGCTCATGTCTCTTGATCTATGGTCTGGCTTCCTACAGTCCCTTTCATGGGCAGACAAAGATCCTGAGGGAGATTTGTGAGGCTCGGGTCTTCCTGTGCCTTTCTTGTGCTCATAATCTATCAGGTATCCCCATTACCTTTGGGATAAAGCCAAATTTTCCATCATTGCATTCAGTTCTGACCACTCCAGCTCCATCTCCTCCAATGTCCATTCCTTTCCTCCACATTATTTCTCAACCGTATGCAGTGTGGGTATCTTTCATCCGACAGGCCTGTCCTCTAGATCTCTGAGCCTGGGCAGGAACCCCTCACTCTTTATTCCTCTAAACCCCTGGGATGCTTTGTGCCCAGCACTGATCCCTCCTGGTGATCATTATCCTGCCTGGGTCTTTCCCTTAACCCAACCAAGACCTCCTAAGGGGAGAGTTGGCCCTCACTTCCTTCTACGATTAGGACTATAGAGTGCTGGGGGTCTACTGAGTTTTCATCTTGGAGATGGTCTCTGCTGAGACTCATGTACCCTGGCTCCTTTCTGAGTCAGGAGCACTTACCAATCAGGTGTTGGGCTGAGGGACGGAGGCCTGAGACACTGGCTATAAAGAATCCCAAGTGGGGTCATTTAGGATGCTTCACTGCCTGTAGCAGTCAAGGAGGATGAAGAACTCAAAGTGGAGTCCAAGAGAGAGGGTGAGGTGTGCTGCACCAGCCATGTGGAGCTCCACCTGGAGCTTCTTCAGCAGGACAGGCAGGTCCCACAACAGGTACAAGGTACCATCTCCTTGCACAGATGTGGCACTGTGGCCGATGGTAATAATAGTGCATGTCACTGGTCTCTCTGCAGTGACTGTGATCATCAGGAAGTTGATGCAAGTCTGGTGTTCGTGGTTTGGTCTTGGTGTGCCAAGCAGCTTCCAACTCACATGTAACTCTAGGTGTGTATGTGGGGGTGGGGGATGGGCTAGTGTGGGAAGAAAGCATAGGCTTTAACCTGGGCATTCCACATAGTCACTCACAGCACAGGCAGAGGTGAGCTGTTGGGGTCCAGGGTCCAGATGAAGTAGTGCAGATTTGTAGCTAAGTGCTCGCTCCTGAGAGAAAATGCTTCTCTGTGACACCCTGTGCAGTGCTTGTGGCTTGGGTCATGTACTATGTGTGCACACGGTCACCCCTGGGTGGCTTCCGGCATATACATTTGTACATGTTTGCCTTTGAGTGTGTAAGTTTGTGTGCTTAGCAATATTCAGATGACTATTTCTGACCATATCAGTGCATCTACATAGTTGAAAATGGTG
>NW_004529796.1:0-2014 GCF_000260255.1 Octodon degus
ACTGATCCTCCTCAATCATTTCCAAAATTGAAAAGGTAAAAATATTCCAATTCATTTTAGGAGACCGCAGTAAGCCCAACACCAAAGTGAGACAGATAGCCCACAAGAACAAAGAAAAACAAAACCCCCACAAACTAAGGTGCTGAAAGAAAGTGACCCAAACGTACTGAGCAAAACTCTATCAAACTGATTTTGACAGCACATTAGACACCTTTCTCAAATCAAGATTTACTTCACAATGCAAGAACGTTTTAACCACTGAAAATCAATCAAATGTCAGGCAGCAAATCAACAAAAGACAGAACAACAACCACAAGACTCCTCCATGTGCTGCAGTAAATAATAATCCCCCCTTGTATATAAAAAAATCAACACACTAGGAAGAGAAGGACGCAGCCTCAAACTAACAAAGTCAGATGTTTCATGAAAAACGCCATGAACATCACAGTCGATGGTGAAAAGTCTTTTCCGCGGTCAAGAGAAGAGACACACATGTGCACTTCCCGTTTCTCCTTTACATGGACCTAGAGGCTCTAAGGAAAACAACTGTAGAAGAAAGAAATGAAAGGTATACTCTACATGGAAGAAACATTCTCCCAGTATCCCACAGGTCTCAGAAGAAATCATAGAGTAGACTACAAACTGTGTTCAACTCAATCATAATAAAAACTGAGGATAACTTTAAATGTCCATACTGCAGGGACAAAAAAAGACAGAAATGTGTGGCCTATGTCAAAATCAAGTAGAACAATGAGATGATACCGAAAGAAAGCAGAGCAAATCAAATAAAGATCAAAGTATATAGCAGTCAAGAGCCAAACGAGACAGCAAAAACAGGCTCATTGTAAAGAGCCCATGGTATAGTACCACGCACATTCATCTTAGTTAGCTCCCAACAAAATCAAAAGAATTAAAACTAGAAAATAGGGAGAGAGGTCAGGAGTGTTTGAGGAGACATGGCTACTGACAATGAGATCGTAAAATGACCATCCTGGTCATGAAAGATCTTATGCTGACTGACTTCTAAATCCAGATAGAAGGTACGCATACGATGACAATACACTAAAATGACATAAAAGACAACCCAAAGTTCAGAATGGCCCTTATGGGCAGGAAGAGTGCAGTTTCAGGGAAGCCACCAGGTACACCTCCACCTAAGAACAACTTTCAGTTCCTGACAGCTCCAAAATTTAATCTCACCAACATTTCAGCGAGAAAGAATGTCAGTCTTACATTGTGCCACAGAATATCCAAGGCAAAGAGGAAGCAGTTCCCCTCTGGTGATATGAGGCCAAAACCTTTAGAAGAGCATGGTGAGAAGTCAAATGCATAGGCCAGCCCATCTTTCACATAAACGCAGAGAGGAGTCTTGAAAAGTGTTACCACAGCAAGCCAGTTATATATCTTGAGACAAATTATATTACACACAAGTCAGAAACACTCTATAAGTGAAGCATCTCAGCCTTTAAAAAAATCAGCGTGCCTCACAAAAGTAATGCACTAAGGAGGAAAGTACAATATTCCCTATGGAAGGAGAATCTTCAATTTAGAAAGTGAAGGTTCGCTTCTGATGAAACCTCTGTGCAAACTGAGAGTAAGAAGAAAGTATCTTAATCCAATAAGACTATTTCAAAATCCAACCAGGCTCATGACAGCTAATGCTGAAATGTGGAAAGCCTTTTTTTGTGAGATCAAGGGAAAAGGTCCAGATGTGTCTGGCATCATGGCTTGCAGCTTGCAGTGCAATAAAGGATGTAAAGGGAATGGAAGCGATGAGGGAGTACAGCCTCGAGGCATAGTTTTGCTCACCAGAGAACATGTGCCTGACTATTCACTAAGTAAGAATAGCAGTGCTACAGCACTGGGAACTACTCAGATGCTGTGTCAGAAATGGAAACTTTAGACATATTGTGATGGATTTCTGCAACTGACTACTATTCAGCAATGAAGAGAAATGAACTACAGCTACACAGGGCAAAGGATATGCACGGCAGTAAATCAGGACACGATACTG
>NW_004529797.1:0-2010 GCF_000260255.1 Octodon degus
GGGACTGGGGTTCGATCCCCAGCATGCCACGTCTGCAGCACCTGTGAGGCGCGCTGAGACAGCAAGTGAGACTGGGGGTGGTGGCGCATGCCTGTAATCCCAGTGCTTGGGAGGCTGAAAACAGGAGGGTCACTATGAGTCCCATCTGTGTAGTGAGACCCTGCAGACTCTGTCCTAAATACATAAATAAATAATTTTCATCTGCATGCCAGAATTTTTCTTATTCTACTAAAATTTTCGGCTTATTAACCCCTGAAGAAAGAATCAATAACATTTTAATTGCATCAAAAATATTTTTTAAAAAACTAATCAGAAATAGCACAAGCCCAGACTGAAAGTGTGAAATGCCTGAAATAAGAATTTTCCCATAATCCTATGGGCAGTAAATTGAGGCAAAGAAACAATGAATAATCTGTTCAGCATGATAATAATTATAAGGTAATCTGAATTATTATTCAAAACTTTAAAGAATTGAAACCAAGTAACATTTTTTGTAAGAGACTGCTTTAGTCTAAAGAGATTCCTAAATCCACCCTGAGACCTCACTGGGTGTAGCGGGGTGAGCCCAGAGATGATCTTGAAGACGCTGTGGGTTGTTTTTTCACTTGCATTGATTCCACGGCTCTCTAGGCACACACATGACAAATGGAAAACAACTTTCTTTAAAGTAAGGAATGGTGGTGCTCATCTGTAATCCCGGAACTCAGGAGGCTGAAGCAGGAGGGTTGCTGTGAGTTTGGGACCAGCCTGGCCTACATAGTGAGTTCGAGGCCAGTCTGAACTACACAGTGAGACCTTGATCTCAAAAACAACTGAAATTAATTTTTTTTCTTCATCAGATGTAATTGATTCTCTACTCAACTAGGAAAAACATAATCTTATGGTTAAATCATGAAAATAAATGTGTAAATCCTAAACTGAGTTTGGTGGCACACACCTGTAATTCCAGCACTTGAGAGGTTGAGGCAGGAGGATCATTGTGAGTTTGAGACCAGCCTGGGCTACACAGTGAGCTCAAGTCCAGCCCAAAGTGCAAAGTGAGACTCTGTCTCAAAAAAAAAAAAAAAAAAAAAGGAGTAAGTCCTTATGCCAATTTATATTTTGTATAAGCAACTTGCTATAAAAGCATCAAAACAAGGACGCTGCTCAGGGATGAAGCCTGCTTCACTGCAGTTCACAAAAGAGTCCACACTCAGAAGGCTGAACACACTCTGAAGTTATACCCAGTGCACAGTGCCCAAGCAGCCCAGAGCTGCTCAAACACAGGTGGCGAGACAGGGAAACAGAAGTAGGTAATTGAAATTTGAAGTCATCTTCACAGGGTGAAATTTCATGTCCTCAGCCTCAATTCTAACAGAAAAATACCCACAGTCAATTAAGGCTGACCTTTGCCTTTTCCCATTTTTTTCCTTTCAATTCTAATGTGTACTGCCTTCTGAACACTAAGCAATTCTCCAAAAATGGTGGACCCCAAATCATTGCACCTCCCAGAGAGACCAGAGCTTTGACAGATTCAGAATGCTCCTCTGCTGCGTTGCTCCAACATTGCAAGGCACATGGTGCTGCTCTTCACTTGAGGCATCCTCCAAAGTTATCAAGGGGTGGCACTCTAAGTCACTTAAGACAAGTGAATATATGCCCTCAAATTTGCTTATGATAAAAGGGATGGATGTTCCTACTGTTTCAAAAATTATGATAGTCTTAGTGTACTCCATTAAAAAAATTATACCATACACACAACTAACCTCAAATTCAGGCATTTATGTAGGGTCAGAAAGCCCAAGGATGTCTTTCAGAATGGCACTCACACATTCACAATGGAAAAAAGATTACATTTTTCACATAAAAACAAATAATTGATCATGTTTTGTTAAACCACGCACTATGATTATGGTATACAGTCATGCTTGGCGAACTACACTGTAATCCTATCACTTTGGGAGGCTGAGGAAAGAGGATAAGAGCTTCATTCTCAGGATAGTGAGACACAGTTATCAAAATTCAAAATTA
>NW_004529798.1:0-2004 GCF_000260255.1 Octodon degus
AGACCATTTAAGTGTGTGTTAAACAACTACAGAATACTAAATAAAAAGTTTGGCCAAAACCAACCATGAAGCTGCAAACGATGCTTGCTCTTACTGTTTCAAATTTTTGCAACTCTGTAGTGTCTCACTTTTAAAGGAACAGCTTGATTGCAAAGGAGAAATAGATAAGCAATGAAATTATCTCCAACTTCCTAAAGGCTTATGACTTCTACAAAGTGAATCTATCAGCATTCCACATCAGATTTAAAGCATCAAATGCCTGTGAAACAGCAAAGATGGTTGAGAACTATGGTCATTGTCATGGAGTGCTGATTTATTCACAAGTAGATAAAGCTGGCATCAGGAGAAATCAAAATGCTGAGAGTTGTTGAAGCAGAAGAATGCTGACTGTCAATAAGGCACAACTGTTGCATAAGCAGTGTCCATCAGAATGGGTTTGGCACAGGCAGTAGGTCTTGCCTTCAAGGGCTTTTATGAATCTGAGGTGGGCAACAGTGTTGATTAACACTCTTAACTCTAGGGAGTGGTAGTTACTTAAAATTGACCAAGTGGAGAAAGGGAAACAAATCGGTGAGTGGAGGGACTCAGGAAGTTCTTGTGGCTATTTGTATAGATTTTATAGCTTTGGCTTTCATGTTGATTAGTTAAAGTCATGGAAGCAACTCTGCAATTTAGAAAAGATTACCACTGAATATGAGAATTAAGGGCTGGGGATGAGCATTTGTTGGCATGTGTGAAGTCCTGGCTTCGGTCACCCAACACTACACAAAATTAAGTTCAGAAAAATAGCCATATATGCTCTTTACCCAGTAGTGTGATTTTCAGCAAGTGGAATATTTTTCATTAGCTTATCACTGAAAATGTTTCTGTTAAACAACCCAACAAGAGGAGTAACATCCAGAAACAAAACAACTGGAAGCATTGCTAACTGAGGGGGGAAGTACACTTGAAACTGGGAACATTGGCTGCTTGATTATTGTTATCAGTAAGCCTACTTTATCCCCAGCTCCCAGCCTTGGAAATTCTGATACCTTTATTGCTTGGGAGACCAGAGCCAGTAATACAAAATGATAATGTTTGCAAAGGGAATATTGGAGTTGTTCAGTTAGAGAAACCAACTCATTTTTTGAGTCGTCCCCCCCCCCCGTAATGTAGTCACTATCATACTTAACATTTGTGATTGGCAAATAGTCCAAAACTTAAGCCTCACAGTTTCACATTCCATATCAGTGACCATGGGGATCTTCACAAAAATTAAGTAGTTGCACTAGAATAGAGATCTTAGTTTGAGTCTTTCGTAATTATTACTTGGCGTTTTGGCTCTTGAGATTTTAGTTTTCTAAGATAGTGTAGGATAGAGACTAATTATAGTATGAGTGCTAAATTCAAAGGAGTATGCTTACATGACTGGGCACCTTTTTGACTGTTTACAAACCCAGCAGGCTTAATTTTGCTCCCATTGAGAAAAGAATAAGTTGACTCATTTGGCTTTATACTGGCTGTAAAGAAATGGAATGATAAAATGTCTTGTTTGACATAGAACTCTTAGACTATAGATTACTTTTTGGAATGTTTTTGTATTGAAATTTAATAAAACTTTAACACAGAAAAAAAAAAAAAAGATCTCAGGATAAATCTTGAGGGGATTTCACAGACCTTATCAGACCCCAAAGCTACAACTCTTATTGCATAGGTCCTGCTTTACCTTGGTCTTAACTATACAGCAGAAAAGTTTAAAAACAAATTATAAGAAGTAAAGCCATGGAGTTATGTTGAGCTGTAGGGGACTCAGGTTAACAATTTCTGACACTGCCAGTCAAGCGGAAGACCCAATACTATTATGGGCTAGTGGACTCTTTTAGAATATTTTGCTGAGTTAACACACCTATAATATTCAAATAATAGAACTTAACTAAAAAAGGGATACAGATGAATGTTCATTTTGTATCTGTGTATTCAAAGTGGTTAGGATAGATATATAGTTACATTCTCTTAATGAATAGA
>NW_004529799.1:0-1974 GCF_000260255.1 Octodon degus
TAAATGTCCACTAAGTCCATTTTTTGAAAGGTTTGCCTCAGTTTTGCTATATCTTTGCTAATTTTTTTGCCATCTTGACATATATTTTTAATATAAGGGGTCTTAATGCCCCTGTTAACATTAGTTATTGATATTGGCTGTTAGATACTGGTTGTTAGATTTTTCATGTCTCTTAAAATTGTCTCATATTGTTGAGTGCTTCCATATTTTCGCATACTTATTTATTACTGCTATCTCTTCCTCTTGAAGTTTTACCTTAACTAGAACGAAGTAACCTTTTTATCTCATTTGATCATTCTTGGTTTGCAGATCAGAATGCCTGCGAACAGAATAGGTACCCATGCTTTATTCTGAGCTCCTGGGGATGTAGTATTATGTTCCATACTTTGCCTTTCAGCCTATGAATTTCTTTATGGGTTAAATGTGTTTCTTGTATACATTATACTGTTGTATTTTGTTTCTTGATCCACTCTGCCAGCCTATTTCTTTTAAATGATGAATGGAGCCCATTTATGTCAATGGTTATAGTTGATGTGTATTGGCTTATGTTTGTTATGTTATTTTCCTGCTGTTGGCACCCTGCTTTTCTCCTGTGTTTGTTTGCTTTGTTTGTTGGGTTCGTTCTTTTGTCATTCTTGGAATTTTGTTCACTTTGATTCCTTTCTAGAAAGTCTTTTAGTAGTCTGTGTAGGGCTTATTTGGTCATCATAGATTTCTTTAGCTGTTCTTTGTCATGGAAGTGTTTTATTTCTTCATTAAATTTAAAAGAGAGTTCTTCAGGGGATATCAGTCTGGCTTGGAATATGTTCTCTTGAAGGACTTAAAATACTTTGTTCCATGGTCTCTTTTACTGATGGTTTGTGCTGAGAAATCTGCTGTTATCTGATGGGTTTTCCTTTAAAGGTGCTCAGTTTCTTTTCTTTATCAGCTTTTAGTATTTTGTTCTTGCACTGAATTTCTGAGATCTCGATTATTGTATATCTGGTTGTAGATTTAATTAGGTTTATATTACTTGGAATTGGACATGCTTCTGTTATCAGAATGTTAGAGTAATGTCACATGGTTTCACACACAGGCTCACACATGCAGCCATATAGCTGATGTTGACTCAGCTGCAAAGTGGGGCATATAGTAAAGGCATATGACTGACATGGTGCACCTTGGCTCACCTATCACTTCTATAACAGAGTTATCTCTACAAAGGGATGGATCCAGGCCATCATTTCTTATGTGAACTCAGCTCTTTTCATTGTCAAAGAATCTTGGGTTCTTCTTGTCACTGAGAATGGCTGAGGCTGTTTGAATTTCACAGGTTAATGAAATGAAACCAAAATATTTACATTTGTGGGAGCTCTAGTGTTAACTGTGAGCATTGTTTCCTGCCTCGCTAGGGGTACACAGTGCACAGTTTCCTCTCCTAGAGGAGATTGTCAGGCAGGCATTCCTGCTACTTATTCAGCTGTTCTCTGTATCCAAGGAGCTTGGGACCTGCCTTAGGTAACATAGGCAGTGATACCATTTGCCAGGCCTGTGGTTCTTACTTTGAGCATCACGTCCTGTCTCCAGTGCAGATACCACAGCCTGATAACCCAAATCATTCATCCTGATGGCACAGAACTTCTAGATTCCACAAATGGCCTTCGGACTTTCCAGTGCAAATCTATGAAACAAACTTGCATGGGACATCATCATGGCATCAGGGACAGAGTTGGAGTGATAGGTGCCATTGACATGGGATTCAGGCCTACACTTGGTTTCTTTTGGACCTTAGCATGTTGTCTTGGTTACTTTTCTCCTTCTGCTGGGACCAAATACCCACCCCTCAGGATAAAGGAAGGAAAGGTTTAATTAGTTCACAGTTTGAGAAGGTTTCTGTCCACACTGAGCTGGTTGCAAGGCAGACTGGCATATGCCAGAGGGAAGCAGTTCATGGAGGCAGAAGACACCCAAACAACAAGACTAAAAGGAAGGAGC
>NW_004529800.1:0-2009 GCF_000260255.1 Octodon degus
AAAAAAAAACTACAAGCAGGATAATAATACTATCAAAAGTTTAAAATATGAGGTTATTCCTATACATCTTGTGATTCACTTCTCTCTTTTTTGTCTTTCTGTCTCCCTGTATGTGTGTGTTTGTGAGTGTTGTACACTACACAAATACTTTTATTTAGACTAGGGCATCTTCTAAGTTAGAGCATGCCTATGAAATAGAATGAAAAAAGGAAACTATCATTGAAGTTCTAAAATGTATGAGGTGAAGTCACTGCAGAACTCAATTGAATTCAGTACCCTTTTTAAATGCTGTACACTTGGTTATAGCTTTGGGGAAAATTCTAATTTAGATAACTTTTCAAGTGATATACCATAGTGCTGTGCAAATGATATAGCCGAGAAGAAATAAATTAAATTTGTTCCTGCTGAAATTCCATCATGGGACAATTTTCATGTTATAAGAATGGAATTTTTTATAACTGGTTGGTAGGTTAATTTTAACTCAATTTGAGAACTATGAATCTCTTTAAGTAAATGCTATGTTTAGTTGCAAAGAATTCTTTAGGCTAATTATAAAATATATATATATATATATATATATATATATATATATATAATCTTTACAAATGTTTATTTTTGTCCCTTTTTATATTTTATTTTGTGTTTGATGAAGTTCCCTTGACTCCATGCCTCTGTAGTGCTAAGAAAATTGAAATTTGTGTTGAAGTACTTATTTCACATTTTATTATCATATTGCTTTCAGAGTGCTTCAAAATTCATTAGAAGTATCAAAAATTATATTTTACTGAATTTGTTTTCATTTATGTATTGGTACAGAGTCTCACTACAAAGCTTAGACTCATAGTGATCCTCCTGTTTTCAGCCTCCCTAATGCTGGGATTACAAGAGCACCACCTGGACTTAATCTCAGGTTTAGCATACCCCCGGATGGGGCCATTGGGGCATGTGGGACCTGGATTAAAACCCTAGTCCCTGCTTTTGCCAAAGCAGACACTTAGCCCACTGAGCTATCATGTCAGCCCTTATTTTACTTACTTTTAAGTTAACTTGAAAGACCTAACTTTTTAAACAAAAATCAACTATCTATGTGTTAACAATAGTAAGTCAATTTTATAAAATGGAAAGATTTTTAGAAAATAATGATTTCAATTCCACAACTTTTTAGTTATTCATAAATATTATTAAGGCTAGCAGATATTAGCAGGTAATATAAAATTTTTCTCAAGTAAAAAAAAAACCTATTTCAACATTTTCTATTTCCTTATGAAATATTTACATTGGCTTTTAATTGCTTCCTATCACCTACAACACCTGGATAATAGTGGCTGCATAGGAAAGTGAATCTCAAACTTTAATAAGAAATCAAATTACTTTGGACTCTTACTAAATTTCAGATACTAATCGAGTGGGTTTTGGGTACATTTGAGATTTAACATTTTTAATGAAATATCATGTGGTGACAAGCAGGTGATCAAACCAACTTTTATCAGTTTTGATGGAAACCCTCTTTTAATATAAGCAGAATTCAGTGACAGTAACCAGTGTCACAATACCTTAAATCAGCAGTTTCCTTTAAATGTCATACAGTAAAGGTATGCATGTCATATATAAAGGTATGTAAACATTATGACAGTAAAAAGTGTAAGATGTTGAGGTTTACATAACAGGACAAAACAAACCAAATGCTAGCTTTTTGGAAATTACTTAATTCACTGTATCTCACATTTTCTATCTAAAAATTTCAAATGATAATACTTAATAATACATAATAATGGATGTTGACTTATTAAACTAGGAGCGCCTGCTTAGGCAGGCATAGGGACTGGGGTTCGATCCCCAGCATGCTGTGCTGGCCCCATCCCTGGGAAGCACTGAGACTGGGGGTGATGGCATGCTCCTTTAATCCCAGTGCTTGAGAGACTGAAAAGGGGAGGATCACTAGGAGCCTGATCTGTGTAGTGAGACCCTGTAGGCCCCGTGCTAAGCACATTGAAAGAAAGAAAAAAAAA
>NW_004529801.1:0-2003 GCF_000260255.1 Octodon degus
AATTTATTCTTGTTTGATATGAATATTAATATGAACAATGTGATTACCCTCATATTTCTTCAGAAATGACTACTGTTTTACATACAACAGTGATGATATATTTCAACCCTCAACTGTTAAGGAAATGAATCTTGTCCTGTCGCTCAGCTTACTTTGTGAAGCCAGATTTTTTTGATATTGTTTGAAAACATTTATCAGAATGGTTAAATGTATTGGTTTAAGAGTGTAAAGAGTTGCGATACTGAGACTGCCATCCCTGTTCTCCCGCTCTTAATTTCTTTTACCTTAATATAATTGCTGGCATTTTTCACTAATTCTGATTGAGAATATTGATTTCCCTTTGTTATGTGAGTTGATTCTTATATGAAGACATAAAAGATATATCCAGAAATATATTTATTTGTGTACTATGCATGCATTCAACAAAGCAGCAGAAGGGACAGTTTGAGCTACGAAACTGACCACTTACTATACCATAAGCTCAGGAGAAGTCTGCACTGTCTTTCATTTGTGCAAACAACAACTTTTCCTAGCAGTTGAAAAGAGAGAACTCTTCATATTCGGGCTTGAATTCAAGAATATCAATACATCGTATTGATCTTAAGTTAGATATCCTCTCTTTATTCATTTTAATGGGGCCAGGGAGATGGCTCAGAGGATTAAACGCTTCCCGGCAAGCTCAAGGGCCTGATTTCAATCCCTGGTTCCACCAAAAAAAAAAAGAAAAATTGATTTTAATGAAAAAAGATAAAATAACAATGAAAGTGTCAAAACAGGTTAGTAGAGCAATCACCATAATTAATACATGAATATTAATTCCTTTGTAGTACTTATTCAGAGGACCAGATGTAGAAATGATATCTTATCTAAACACTATTAGTACAAACCTTTCTTCTCACTGAACTAAGAGAAAGGAGCTGTATATCTAACCATGTCCCCCTTTGGTGTCTTGTTTTGTCAGAGATGAGTGTTCCATTGCTGTTAGAGAACCTGTATTTGGAAAAGTCTTTAAAGGATCTTATCATACTTGATACCAGTCTAAATATTATAGGTAGTTGAATTTGTCAATTATTCTTTATACTCTCTCTAAGGTAAATGTATGTAAAAAAGGTAATTAAAGAAAATGAGGGACAAGAAAAAAACTTGTACCGCTGCAATGTTGAATATGGTTTGATTACTAAGTATCTGTGTTAAAATGTGTAATTATTTTTAGTTAGATTTTCTTAACATAACAAACTAAATAACATAATAGTCCTAATAGTAAAGAAAGTTTATTACCACTGTAGAAGTTCATGTTTTAGTTGTTAGGTAAATGCAGGGATTTTGTGCATAGATAGTGGAAAGAATGTCACCTAATATACGCATCTACACATCAACGAAATGCTAGATATTATACATGGAAAAGTTTTGAGTTAAGTGTACCTCTAAGAAGTGGTTTAAAGTATTACTATATTGACAGTATATGCATGTTATGTACACTTGAGGTGAATTCAAAAAACAGTTATACTCAAAATGAGCCTTAGTAAGTAAAAGTTTAATTATGACCAAATTGTGATTCTCACTGTAGAGGAGAGAGACTTATAAACTGTTTCCTGTCTTTGTGTCTCATAGTCTTCAATGTAAAATTAATTTTGTGATATTTACTAGATTTCTTTTAAAAAAATCAGGTGAAAATGCAATACCAAAGACTTACGTGAGAAATGTAAAGATTGCTTTATTTGGAAAAGCAATAGTATGAAAGAAGTTTAAAACTCACCTTCATACTCTGATGTGATCTCCGTACTGTTTGGGTACTTTTAGAAACCATTCTATCTTCAAGTGATCTCTTGGAAGAAGGAAGAGTAATCCATTAAGAAGAATTCATTTGTGCATCACTAGATGATTGGAAAATTCTGGACCACATCCACAAGGAAGGACCATTGTGATTATAAAGCCTCAAATATTTTATCTAAATCCTTGAATAGTTTTCACAGAAAAACTTATGTTCAAATTTAGAATGGGTT
>NW_004529802.1:0-2004 GCF_000260255.1 Octodon degus
TGCTGAGTTTACACACCTATAATATTTAATAATGGAACTTAAAAAAATGGGGTATACCGATGAATGTCCATTTTGTATTTGTGTATTCCAAGTGGTTAGGATAGATATATAGTTGCATTCTCTTAATGAATAGAATGATTTCTTCTAATGGTGTTGGTAAATAGGATCACAAGTCCACTTCTTGTACAGCAATTAACCACTAAGAAGAATATGTGCAGTGTATTATTTGTTGAAACTGTACTTCTGATTGGATTTGAAACTGTCTCATTGCTATCTGTTTATCAATAAAACTTTGAAAAAAAATTAGAGAAAAAGGAGGTCTGCAAGGAAAGCCAACATTTTGGCCCAAGCCTTCTAAGATCAATTAAGACTCAAGACTTACGAGAATGTGTACCGTAATATCATGTAACTCAGTAGTTTCCCAAATTTTCTGATCAAGGAGATTATGGTGCCAAAGAAGAAAGTGATCAGTGATGTAGAGTGTGCCTAAGGGGAGTCACATGGAGAGAAAACCTTCACTCAGGCTTTCACAGAGAGCACATTGGCCAAGCAATGTCCTTGACTCATCCACATGGGTGACACTGACAAAGGTTCTACAATCTGAGGTATAGGATCTAAGCATAAATCCTGAGGGGATTTCACTGACCTTTTCAGATCCAAAAGCTACAACTCTTGTTGCACAGGTCCTGCTTTACCTTGGGCTTAACCATCCAGCAGAAAAGTATAAAAACGAAATATAAGAAGTAAAGCCATGTTGATATGTTGAGCTGTAGGTGGCTCAGGTCAACAATTTCTGACATTGCCAGTGAAGCAGAAGGCCTACTGCTATTATAGGCTACTGGACTGTTTTAGAATATTTTACTGAGTTTACACACCTATAATATTCAAATAACAGAACTTAACAAAAAAAGGCTGTATAGATGAATGTCCATTTTGTTTCTGTATATTCAAAGTGGTTAGGAATGATATATAGTTACATTCTCTTAATGAGTAGAATGATTTGTTCTAAATATGTTTTTTATATGCAGTATGTTATTGGTTTGTGTTTCTTGATCCACTCTGCCAATTTGTTTCTTTTGATGGGCAAATTGAGGCCATTTACATTCACGGTTATCACTGATACATATTCACTTATCTTTGTTATGTTGCTTTTCTCTAAAAGTTCTACCCTTTTCCCATCTTTGTAATTGCTTACTCTGCTTAGCCTTGTTTTCTTCTGGGTTCCTCTTGCATGGAATATATTTTTTTACATTTTGGTGGAAAGATCAAAATTCATTTTTGATTTAATTATGTTTCTTGTGTAAAGCAGTTTGTTGGATCTTGTTTATTGCTTAGTCCTGCTGTTCGTGAATTTGTTTAGTTGTTCTTTATCTTGGAAATATTTTATTTCTTCATTAGTTTTTCAAGATGATTCTGCAGTGTCTATCAGTCTGGTTTCAAAGTTGTTTTATTTTAAGATTTAAAATACTGCATGCTGTTGACAAGCATTTGTTTTAAGAACTCTGCCATAATTCTTCTCGGCTTTCCTTTACAATTGGTCTGTTTCTTTTCTCTAAGAACTTTTAATATTTTATGTATTGCTGTAGTTTAATTCTTGTCATGGCTCTATGAAGTACCATATGCTCAACTACAATGAAGAGAGTAATATTTAATACTAGTGCCATTCTTGGAATGTGTGCCATTCTGGTCTTCTAAATACGTATTGCTTTTAATGTCATAATTATTACTGCTATACTGTCTCTCAAGTAAATGTTTGTTTGAAAAAAGGGTAATAAATGAAAATCAGTGACAAGAAAAAATGTTATAAGACTGTCCTGCTACAATGCTCTATATGATTAGATTTTTAAATTTCAGTGTAAAAATATGTAATTGTTTATTCCATTCCTATCTTTAAATTTTTATTGATTTATTTTTTCTTCACATTCTATAGGGATTTAAATTTTATTTTATTTTATTTTATTTTATTTATTTTATTTTTTTTTTATTTTTATTTTTTTTTTCAAA
>NW_004529803.1:0-1981 GCF_000260255.1 Octodon degus
TCAGCAGAACTGGCAATTGTCAGAAGTTGTTGACTTGAGCATTTTACAGCTCAGCATGTTAATATGGCACTACTTTGTATACCTTGTTTTTATACTTTTCTGCGGAATGGTTCAGACTAAGATAAAGCAAGATCAATATAACAAAAAATGTAACTTTTGTATCTGACAAAGTCAGTCAAATGCCCTCAGGATTTACCCTGAAACATGTACAGCACCTTGTAGATCTTTTGTCAGTATCAGCCATCTGGATGAGGCATGGGTATTTCTTTACCAGTCTGTACTCTGTGAAAGGTTGAAAAAATGTTTTCTTTCTAGGTGATGCTCCTTAGGCCCACTCTACATTGTCGATCACTTTCCTCAGTGGCCCTAGCCCTTCAAGGTCAGTGAGGACTCAGGACAAAAGAGAACTTATACTGTAACATCCTGTAACTCTGTAGTGTCTGAAATCATCTGTTAAAGGATATTTTATGTTTTTAATTTTTTAAAAATGTGTTATTTATTTATTTATTCATTTATTTATATATCTGATACATGGTCTTGTGATGCAGCTAGGACTCTCAGTGATTGTGTTGTTTCAGTCTCCCCAGTCCTGGGATTATAAGCATGCCTAACTAGGCCTGGGTTGGGGGCAGATGTGGCATGTGTGGTTTTCTGGGGCCAGCATAGAATGCAGTAACAGAGATCGAACCAGGGTCCTTGTGCTTTCCAGTAGGTACTTATTCCGCCATGCTAATTCCCTAGACTGATAGATGGATATTTAAGAGCATTTAAGTTCTTAACATTCAAAATTCTCTTTCTAGTCTATGAAAGTTTGTGAAAAAGTAAAAATTTTGTAAAATAAATAAAGATATAAATTTATGTATAATAAGAATCACTTAACAAGTAGGTGCCATATTCCTTGGAATTTCTCTAAGAAATTTGAGGCTTAATTTGGCTTCACAACGATGTGCCTGTGACTGTTCTCCAACAATTCATGGCCATGATCTAAGCCTTCACTGTCCTCTGTTGCAGCGAGAACTAGTTACTGAACTTCTCCTAAACGGGAGCTGTACTTCTAGATGGTAAGGTATTCGGTTTGGTTTTGTTGTTTTGGATACCAGGATATGAACTCAGTTATTTGTACTTGCCAGGCAGGCACTTATTCTGCTCAGCTACATCCCTGACCCCTGGAGGGAAAAACTGTGCTCTTACATCCAGGAAAGTTATATTCTCATCCTACTGTCTTCTTCCCTGCTATATGTCAAAGGTGAAGATAGTGAGAACCAGAAGGCATGAGGGACCACTCAATCACTGCAAGTGGTAGATGTAAGTCCCAAGGACTTTTGGAGGAATGTCATACATCCGCAGCTCTCTGCACAGGCATCCAGGAAGGACTTTTTCACTATGAAATCACAATGACGCATCCTTTTCCTAGTGTCTCCTCAATGCTAACGGCTGGAATTGGCCACTAATTCAGGTCCTGATCATGTTTCTTGTCCATTTGGGTGAACTTCAGAACTTGAACATTCTCTGCTGAGATTTAAGAGCCAGGAGCTCCTGTCCAGACATGCATATCCACACAAGTTCATTGCCTTCTCTTGAGCTGTCTAAGATGTGGGTGGTTTGGAGGCGAAAGGCCACCTTCTGTCACATGGAAATTGCAAAGAAGACTTTGCTCCTGGGTGGAGACTGTTCACTTCAAGTTGTCCATCGGCCCTCGTGGGTATCTTTACTTGGTTCTATCAGACTCCTTCACCACAGTTAGTGTTACAGATGAAGTAGCACTTGCTGCTCCTTCTAAGAGAATAAATGATGAATCTATCAAGCTTACAATAGAAGCATGTATATTTTTGAGAATAGTAGAGAAAAATTATAATTATAATCCTTGCTAGAGCCAAGGAGGGAGGTATACGCCTGTCATTCCAGTACTCTGAAGCTCTGGTAGGAGAATCACTGGCAGCTCAGGGCCTGCCTGGGCTGCACAGAGAGACCCTGTCCAAAA
>NW_004529804.1:0-1996 GCF_000260255.1 Octodon degus
GTGGAGATTTCTGCTTGGAAAAAGGACCACATTGGTTGTTGGGCTCCAAACAATGTGTGTAATGGCTTGGAAGAAAGTTTGTGTACATTTTTCTTGTGTCCAGAGATTTTGCCTGAGACTTAAAGGCAGCTAAATGTTGAGGCAGTGGCATGGCTATTGTGTATGTGTGTGGCAGGGCTTTTAGGCAGACTGATGCTGAGAATCAAGAGCAAAGAGCCCATCAGGATGACTTTAAATGTTATAAGTTTGGCTAGAAAGGAAGTGCCAATAAAGCTATGAACTTCAAAGATAGAGTCGAGAAGATCTCTGTTGCCAAGAAGTAAAAGGAGGAAGAAAAGATGGCCTGAGGAAGTCACAAGAAGCAGCGAATCTCCACCTTTGCAGCCTCAGAACTGCAGAAGTGAAAGACTTTGCTTGAGGAGAAAATCAAAGAGTTTCATGTTGCAGAATGCAGCAGCATAGAAAATTTGTTCCTCAGAGTAAGGCTCAGGGCACTCAGTAATTCAGGCGCTGCACCACTGCAGCCAGAAGAGAGGGAAGCCTGGCTACTTCTCCAGCTGGCAGAGCACCTTGGAATCATCCATTTAGCACTGGTTTTGGGTGCACATAGAACACCAGAGTACTGAGATTAAGAAGACTTCCACCTATATTTCAGAAGAAGGCTTGGGAGGCCAGGCAGTGTGTCCCTGGAAGGGTAGTGTGTGAAGCTGTGAGTGAGAAGCCTTACGTATAGTGGAGACTCAAGAAGTTTTCAATCTCCAGGAATATACATCATCTAAGAAAAGCTGCAAGAGAGCTTTTCTCTTCAAAAGGCATGATACATACATGCCCACAAAACATGTCTAAGAGAGAGAAGGCGTAGGAGCTAGCACCACCAGGTTTGCAGCAAGGGAGAAGCCATGGAAGGCTTGTGGAGCTCACAGCTCATTACAGATTGCTTTGGATGTTCCACATGGAACTACAGGACTTAACATTTTCCCTGACGGATTTTTTACTTGCTTTGGTCCCAATGATTTGTATCCCCTTGTTTGTACATTTTGGAATGATAATGTTTTCCTTGTGCTATTAATACTAGAAGTCTTTAACTTTTCATTTGCTCAGAGGCTCCCAGGCAAGGGTTTGCCTTGGGTCTTGGAGACTTGGGACCTGGAATTTTCAGCAATGCTGAAACTTAGGATTTTGTCAACTATTAGAAATGGACTAAAATGCCTTTTGCATGAAGGGATGTACATGAGTGAGTCTTGGTTCAAAAGAGCACTGGTCAAATAGATGAAGATATTTTAGAACACAACCATGAAGCAAACAGTATAGATAACAGGGAAAAATGAGAAAGTCATTTTGAACATTGAAGAACTCTAAAATACATTATGAAAATTGCAAACAGGCTCATAGACCAATGAAACAATAGAAGTTGAAGGAAAAACCTCAGACATATTCAGGCTTCTGATCTTTGAAAAAGGTACACTCCCAAAAAAGAACCCAAAAAGTGAAAACGGTGAAAGAAAGTCTCTAATAAATGCTGGGAAAACTGGTTACATACATACATACAGAAAATTGAATCTAGACCCAGATCTCTCACCATGTACTAAAATAAAGTAAAAATGTGAGTATACATAGATATTGAAACAGAGACACTTAACTTGTTGGAATATGAAATAGGCAAAATTCTTGAAGCATAGGTGTAGATAAAGACATTTTTTAATAGAGTCTTAGCTGTACAAGAAATAACATCAAGAAAGGACTATACTGAATTAAAGAGTTTCTGTACTGCAAAAGAAACCAGCAATGCCGTGAAGTGACAAATTACAGATGGGAAAACATACTTTCCAGGACCACCTTGGACAGAGAACTAATACCTAGAATCTACAAAGAAATCAGAAACTTAAGCAACTGCAAAATAAAAAGCAATCCATTCAATAAATGGGCAACTAACATGAACAGACACCTCACGGATATGTGCATGAACAATAAGCACACGAAATATAACTCTGACCAT
>NW_004529805.1:0-1993 GCF_000260255.1 Octodon degus
GGTGGGGGGCGTTCCAAGGGGGTGGGAGAGGGTCTGCCCCATGCTGCGCCTGGGCTGGGACTGGTCCTGCTGGCACAGGGTAGCAGGAAGCTCTCCCACACACTCACTGGACCTGGGCTAGGACTCTATCAGTCTACAGATGAAAAAACTATCTCAAAGTTTTAATTTTCATTTATCTTATTACGCATGAGGTTGAACATCATTTCATTTTTAAAATCCATTTGTGCAGGAACTTTGCTGATCTGTGGCAGCCTATCTCACCATTGCAGAAGGGAGGTGGACACTGGACAGCTACAGGGACCTGGTGAGTCCTGCCCCACCATCTATGGAGCTTTGCTGAGCTTTGGCCTGACCTCCCACCCCCAGTGGTTGCAGAAGCCTTGGTGAGCCCTACATTGCCTATCCCCCACACCACTGCGAGAGCCTTGTGGAACTTTGGGCCTCCCCAATCATCCTCAGAGCCTTCCTGAGCTGTGGATCCCTGCCTCCTTCACTGAGACAGAAGCCACACAGAGCCCCAAACAGTGGGAGTCTTTGTGAGCCCTCCATGACTGCCCACTGTCCTGGGAGCCTTGCTGACCCATGCCCCATCCCCTCCCATCACTGCTGAGCCCAGGTGAACATTGAGAGCTTCAAAAATACCAGAACAAAGGATCAAAAGGCAATCTCAGACCTCCAGCACACCCAGAACAAGCCCAGGAGACAAGGACATACAAGAACTTGGAAGTGATACACCTGAAATTTCTAAAATGATAGCAATTAAGTAAAGAAACAACTACATCAGGCTATAGAAGAAATTTGATCAGAAATAGTCTCTTAGGAAAAAAGAGAAATGACAACAATCATGAAATAATTTCTCAGCACAACTAAAGTAAGCATAGATATAAACAAATAGAGAATAGAAAAATGATGGAAATGTTGAATAAATAATACAGGAAAGAGTTGGAATTGGAATGCATGAAAGAGATTCAAATAGGGATCCAGGCAATTAAGAATTTCATTAACAGCTGGCAAACCCACTTGAAAAAAACTGAAGACAGACTTTTAGACCTTGAAGACAGCATTGTAGCTAGTAAACATGAAAGGAAATATCTCTTAAACATAACAAGGAACTAGGAAATAGTAATTCCGTAGCTACAAGAAAAGCAATGTAAGACTAATAGCTGTCAACAAAACAGCAGGAGTTCACACAAATGACATAAAAGGACTATCTGGAGAAGTAGTAGCACAAAATTTCCCAAGCAAGGGAAAAGAATCTGACATGCAGTAAATGAAGCATATAGAACTCCAATTAGCCATATTCAAAATTAATCTATATCTAGACACGTAATAACATTCAAGAAATTAAGCAAAAGGACAGACTGTTAAAAGTTCTTATAGAAAAGAACAAGATCACTTATAATGGAAAGCCCCTCAGAATCACAGCAGATTTCTCAACACAAACCATCAAATCAAGAAGAGCTTGGAGTGAGGTACTTCAGGTCCTGAAAGAAAACAACTTCCAACCCAGATTGATATGGCCTGAAAAACTGTCTATTAAATTTAATGGAGAGATAAGATAGTTCCATGACAAAGAACAACTGAAGAAATTCATGATCACCAAACCAACCCTACAAAGTACTGATAGATATTCTAGAAAGAGACAGAAACCACCACAACTTCAAGAACAACAACAGAGGGCTGGCCAGATAGCTCAGCAGATTAAAGCTCCTGCTAGACAGATGCAGGGACTGGAGTTTGATGCCTGGGATTCTGTGCTGGTCCCAAACCCAGGGTATGCTGAGATGGCAATTGAGACTGGGGGTGGTGATGCATGCCTATAATCCCAGTGCTTGGGAGGCTGAAAACAGGAGGATCATTATGAGTCCAAACTGTGTAGTGAGAACCTATAGACCCTGTACAAAATGCATTTTAAAAAAAGAACAACAGCAGACAGAAATCACCAAGCAGAGCAGGCAGTTAAACAGAAGGGAGGAAACAGACCCAGAGCGCA
>NW_004529806.1:0-1987 GCF_000260255.1 Octodon degus
TCACCCTGTCCATACAGTACAAAAAGTGAACAGAAGACAAAGAAAATTCTGAAAGAAAAGTTGTAAGGAAACAGCACATAAAGAGGAAAAGGAAACCAAAGTTAACAGCTGAAAGGACAGGGGGAAGAATGTTTCAATTTCAAACTTGAAATGCTCGAAGCTAGGACAAACCCAAAGCGCTCTCACTTGAGTATTCTTCAAGTGAGAGGTGATCTCTATAGAGCATTATTTTTAAAGGTGTTATCCAGCAAACACAGGGTGCTTCCCTTAGGTAAGTGGTGATAAGAAAAAAAGACCCCACTGTTTTCACAAGTTGCAAATCAGTAACTACTGCCATAGGAAAGGGAGCTGAGTGACAGGATGAAAAGCACTGGACCTTTTCACGGTTGTCAAAACCCAGTTATCTGCCACAAAGAATTTCAATTTCAGGCTTTGAGTTTCCTTAGAGGAAGACACTGTAGACGTTTGTGGTTATGAACTTTAAAGTGGCAACAGCCCAAACCGGTCAAGTGTCTGTAACCTGAACCACAAAAGAATTACTGTGAATCACCATTAATCTTGGATGCCAAATGGTAGGTGCCTCACTCCACATCCCAGCATCACAATAAAATCTATAACTTTCTGTACAACTTTACAACAGAATTGTGTTTTAGCGATTATTTTGATCAGATTAAATTTCCCAAAAAGTTACACATAATTCAGGTCTATTTTTCTACCAGTAAGAGTTCTGCTAAGTTACAAAACTCCATAATCACAGTGTTCAGTTTTTAAAAATTAAACACAGTAATCCTGTCAATGTTAATTGAAATCAAAACTTCAAAATGCTGTGGCATTTATGTGACCAATCTGAGTTTTAGATTGATACCAACTGTTTATCCCATGGACCACTTTTGCTAGACTGAGGCTGTGAAAAATCGAAAAGTCGATGTACGAATTTTTTTTTTCTTTTTCTTTTTATCACACAAAGGGATATATGTGGAGGGTACAGAGTGACACTGAACAGATCACAGAGCACAACAGACATTAGTTTTCTCCCTCCCCAGCATCTCCTTCATCGCCCTGGTTTTCCGACGTCCATAGAGTGAGATTGTCCCTAAGTAACTGCATGATCAGTGTGCTGTCTTTGTAAGACTCTTCATTCAGTGTATCCAATTCAGCGATGGCTTCATCAAATGCCGTTTTTGCCAGGCTGCAGGCCTTTTCAGGAGAGTTCAGAATCTCGTAGTAGAAGACTGAGAAATTAAGTGCCAGGCCAAGTCGAATTGGGTGTGTAGGCTGCATTTCTTTCTTACTAATTTCAAATGCTTCCTGGTAAGCCTGCTGGGAGTTCGACACAGTGGTTTGTTTATTATCTCCAGATGCCACCTCAGAAAGATACCTAAAATAATCTCCTTTCATTTTCAAGTAGAACACCTTACTTTCTGGTTGGGTAGCATTGGGAATAAGGTATTTGTCCAACAGCTCCAGAACGTCATTGCAGATGTCCTGCAGCTCTGCCTCGATCTTCTCCCGATATTCTTTGCCCATCTGCTGCTTCTTTTCGTTCCTCTCTGTTTTCTGCTCAATGCTGGAGATGACACGCCAGGAGGACCGACGGGCACCTACCACATTCTTGTAGGCAACAGAGAGCAGATTCCTCTCTTCATTGGAGAGTTCGTGCCCCTGTTCAGTGACCGCCTTCATGGCCGCAGCCATATCATCATAGCGCTCAGCCTGCTCAGCGAGTTTGGCTTTCTGTACCAGCTCACTTTTGTCCATGGTCATTACCGTGCGAGGGCTGCAGGGGGGCAGAGGTGCTTCCGACAAAGCTGGGCGCGGCGACCGCTTCCTTACCAAGACCACTCCTCAGGAGGCAGCTGTGGCGGCAGCGGCGGCAGCTACTCGGGCTGCGGAATCAGTGGCGGCGGCGGCGGCGCAGCTCTTGACTTTTATTCTTAACTTTTTATAAATATAAGCATTCTACTGTAACTTATGATCACATCTCCTA
>NW_004529807.1:0-1988 GCF_000260255.1 Octodon degus
GCAGGATGAGGACACCGAGTTCCGCGAGGGCGTCGTGGTAGACCGGCCCACCCGGGCAGGCCACGGCTCCTTTGTTAACTGTGGCATGAAGAAGGTGGGACCCGGAAGGCAGGCTGTATCCCTGGCTTCTTCACTGTTTTAGAAAGCAAATCATAGCCAGGCCTGGTGCCACATGCTGTAATCCCAGCACTCAGGAAGTGGAGGCAGGAGGATCACTGAGTCTGAGGCAAGCCTGGGCTACCACTTAGGTGGCCCCACCAGTAATCCCTGCACTCGGGGAGGCTGGAGCAGAAGGATTGGGGTTTGAGTCCAGCCTGGACAATTCAGCAGTTTAGTAAGATGTTGTCTCAAAAAATAGAAAGGGGGGAAAAAAATAGAAAGGGGCGCTGGGGAGATGGCTTAGTGGAACAAACGCTTCACTGGCAAGTACAAGGGCTGAGTTCAATCCCCAGTTCCACACACACACACACACACACAAAAAAAGAAAGGGCTGAGGATACAGGATGTAGCGGCGCATGCCTGTAATCCTAGCACTTGGAGGCAAAAGGATTACAGTTTCAACACAGCTCATCAGAGGCGCTGGGTTCGACCCCCAGGACCATAAAGAAAAGAAATTCAGGCTCTGCTGTAGCACAGTACAGAGCCAGGCTAGGAATGGTTTGCTCTCAGATCTGCTGAATGCAGAGGCAAATGCCTCTATGTGGGAGTCTTCCCTCTAAAAGATCCGACCGGAAATGGCTAGCTACAGTTGGACCAGGGTGACACAGAGAGGAAAAGGGAAAGGCTTGAGGAACTCTCCAAGGGAGGCAGTACCTCGAGTGTGATCAATTCAGAACTGGCAGGGCTGGCAAGATAGCTCAGCGGACCAAGTGCCTGCTTAGGCAAGCACAGGGACTGGGGTTCAATCCCTCCCCGCCCCTAGGCACGCTGAGCTGGCCACAGAGACCAGGCATGGTAGCACAAGCCTGTAATCCCAGCACCGGGAGGCTACAAACAGGAGGATCATTTTATGAGTCTGAGCTGCATAGTGAGACCTTGTACCAAATACATTTTTAAAAAAAATTCAGAACTGGCTCCGACACAAATAATTGTGCTTTATCACAGCTCAAGTGTGGTAGCCATTTGCTACCTCCATGCTATCCAGGAACAACTATTGTTTCTGGAGTGTTTTGGGCACATAGTGGTTAAGTGAGCAGTTATTTCTAACCAGTGCCTTAGGATAGTTTTTGTTTTGTTTTTTATCTTTTATTTATTTGGTATAGGGCCTTGCTGTGCAGCTTGGAGTCGTAGTGATCCTCCTGTCTCAGCCTCTCCAGCGCTGGGATTATAGGTGTACACCACCATGCCCAGTGTCCATCACCGGCACAGTGCGCCTGCCAACCCTGGTCCTTGTACTTGCCAGCCAGACATTTAGACCGCTGAGCTATCTCCCCAGCCCCTTTGTTTCTTTGAGACAGAACCTTACCATGGAGATCTGTGTAGCCTTGAAGGCTGGCCTCCAACTCCTGTAGTTCCTCCTGCCTCAGCCTGCCAAGTGCAGGGTGTGCACCATTATGCTCAGCCTCATGACTGTTGCAATTGGTCTTCTGTGAGGGGGCTGCTCCAGTGGCCTTGAGTGGGGGGCCCAGGCCTGCAGTCCCCATCTCCACAGTCTCGGAGAGCAGTGACCCCTGCTGACCATGTGAGGACAGCACCCATTTCTTTCCGGCCTCTCCCCAGGAGGTGAAGATCGACAAGAACTTGGAGCCTGGACTCCGGGTGACTGTGAGACTGAACCCAACGCAGCTTCCAGGTAGCCGGAGGTGTCCCTGGCCGCTGCCATGGCCTGGCCAGCCTCAGGACTCAGCCCCTGTGTCCCCAGCCCCTTGCGTCGTCTTCACAGCCTGTGTTCTCTCCAGAATGCAAGACCTACCGGGGCACGGTTGTATCATCGCAGGAGCCTCGAACCAGAGCCGGGCTCTACTGGGGCTACACTGTCCGCCTGGCCT
>NW_004529808.1:0-1986 GCF_000260255.1 Octodon degus
TTGAACTCTGAATGATGATTCACTGACAACAATTATGTCAAATTAGACCTCCAATTATTTTTGACTTTTTGTTTCAATGATTTCAAATGTTAAAAGTTCCTGTTAACAAAAGATGGGCCAGCCAAATAGCTCAGTGGATTAAAGTGCCTGCAAGGAGGCCCAAGGGCTGGGGGTTCAATCCTCATGCCTGCCATGCCAGCCCCAACCCCGGAGCATGCTGAGATGCAATTGAGACCGGGCGTGGTGGTACGTGCCTGTCATCCCAGCTCTTGGGAGGCTGTAAGCAGGTGGATCACTATGAGTCCAATCTAGTAGTGAGACCCTGAACACCCTGTAGACCCTTCCCTAAAATACAAAAAAAAAAAAAAAAAAAAAAAAAAAAAAAAAAAAAAGAATCCATTCATTTCTCTTAAAGTATACATGCTGAGCTGTTTCTCTGGGCCTCTAAGGTTTGAGCTAGTAATGGTACCTCATGCAAGTTCCTTGCTGGTAAAGCTGTCAAGGAGTTAACTAAATCATGCCGATCAAGCGCCCAGCAAAAGGCTAGAAAATTTAAGGCAATTGTAAAACACTGGTTTCTTTCCCTTTTTCCTTGTAATTTTTCTATGTGATTTTTGTCTGTCCCTGTAGAACCAAGAAAGATGTAATACTTCATCCATCAGGCAGATCTCCAAATTTAACCACTGATGAATAATTTGTTCATAAACTAACCACCCCGCTCCTTAGACCGGATCTCCAGCAAGAAGGCTGCTCCTCCTGGAAGGCCTCTCTTGACTGTCCCAGGGAGAACTTCTCTCTGCCTCTCCTCTCTATCTTGATAATTTCTGTCTTAGTTCTTACAATGCAGTATCAGACTTACCTGACTATAGATATTCATGCTAATCTGTAAGACCCTCATAGCCAGGTCCTGTGACGGGCATCACATGTGCAGTGCCTAGGGCTTACATATATGCATGTAATATGCATGCATATAATATTTCATTTAAGATATATGAAATGAATCAGTTTGTCAATAGATGAAAATAAAAGTAACTTATACCAGATTGCAAATATTCTCTATACACGAGAAGTTTACATTGACCTTAGCGTTCCAAATAAACATCTTTTGCGGCCCTTTGCCCCTATGTTCTAGAAGTTATGGAGTTCTTATTTGGTCCCAGTGATGATACATGTTTATAAAAGGATTGTTTCATTTTATTGACTATGTGGATATGTTCACTAAGGTTCATATTTTCTATTTGTTAGTTACCCTTCTCTTTCTTTTCTTTAAAAATTTTTTTATTTATTTGTGTGTGTGTGTGTGTGTGTGTGGCCAGCTCAGCCCACCAGGGGGCGGGGCTGGCTGGCATGTGGTGCTGGGGGATTGAACACCGTGGTCCCTGTGCTTTGCTAAGCTTGTTCTAAGTAGGTGCTTTAGACCACTGAGCCATCTCACCAGCCCATCTACTTTTACTTTAAAAAATTATATATACACTCAAACCCAGGCAAAGATCTGGAATGATATACACCAAAGAGGTTGACAGTGGTTGCCTCTGAGTGCAAGATTAGTGAGTGTCTTTTAATTTCTTCCTTTTATTTCCTAACTTTTCTACAATTGAACATGTGCAACTTTTTATAATACCTACAAAGTAGTATTTTGATTTTTAAGAAAAAGACCAGGGTTACCCTGTTGGCCAGAGATAGGAACTAGACTGGCTTAGCTCCCCAGCCTAGGAAGGAGCATGGGAAACTGGCAGAGGTAGGTGTACAGCTGAGAGAGCCCTTGGGACACTAGTGACTAGGAATCTGACAACAGCCCCTACCCTGTGGCTAGACGCCCCTCACCTTGAGGCCACAGCCAGCAAGCCCTAGTCTCCACTCTCTCCACAGTGGAGACTGGAAACACAGTTTCTCTTGGAAACTGGGCTCCCTTGCTCCTTTCCTTGGTAGTACATGTAGACAAAGACATCCCAACCAAAACCTCTTTCTTAAAAATTGCAATTATAT
>NW_004529809.1:0-1948 GCF_000260255.1 Octodon degus
TCCAATCTGAGTTCCTCTATACCTTTCTGCAGCTGTTTCTTTATTTCAGAAGCCGTTGGTTCATTACTTTCAGCTGTGTGATTCCCAATTTGTTCTGTGTTAGTGTCCTCTGCACTTTTTACAGATGGTGTTGGGTTCTGAGGTTGCATTTTGTTCCT
Source organism: Octodon degus (assembly GCF_000260255.1). Lineage (NCBI taxonomy): Eukaryota > Metazoa > Chordata > Mammalia > Rodentia > Octodontidae > Octodon > Octodon degus. The sequence continues at coordinate 159 of NW_004529809.1, forward strand.
TCTCGTCATTTTGTGTATCACTGTCTTCTGACCTTTCTTGTAGATCTTCCTTGTAGTTATAACCTTAGTACATACTGAAGTTCAGGTGCAGATCTACAAAGTCTGGATTTATCCAGCTGTGCGTGGCTTGGGTCTGGCTGCTGTGCTCAGCTCCTTCCTGCTGCTGCCCTTGAGGGTGAACCTGTTTTGCCCCTGTGGCAAGATGTTGTGCTCCTGGACTAGCTGAGTGGTTCTTTCCTCTACCCTCTCTGTTGGGATTGCAGCTGCAGGGTTATACCCCAGGCCTGTATGCCAGGCCTGAACTGAGCCTGGAGAGGACAAGGTGGAGTAGGTGTAGAGGCAGCTCTCCCACACACTCACTTAGTCTGGCCTAGAACTGGGTCTGGGTGTTCCCAGAATCCAGCAGAAATTCCTACTTGTCCAGCGGGGTGGGGGAGGTGTTGCGGGGTGGTGGGGGGCATTCCAAGGGGGTGGAAGATGGTCTGACCCACGCTATGCCTGGGCTGGGACCCGGAGTTGGTCCCACTGGTGCAGGGTAGCCGGAAGCTCTCCCACACACTCACCAGACCTGGGCTAGGACTGGGTCTCAAATTCAGCAATTTTAAATCTTTAAGTATTTATTGCCTACTCCCTTCTCTCTGAGAATTCTAATTATATGAATATAAGTATCTTGCTTTTGTCACAGAGTGAACTATTATATGACTGATCTGTGAATTCTTCATCATTTTGATTTTAGACAATTTTTATTGTTATATTCATCTAAGTTTGTAAATAATTTTTAATGTGCAATTTATTATTACTCTCATGTATTCATTTCAGAAATATTTCTCTAAAATTTACTGTCTACATCTTATATGCTTCACATTTCCATATTTGCTTACAATTTTAGTTTGCCATATCATTATTATTGATTTTCAATAAAGTTAATAATGAGTTAAGCTGTGAAGGTAACTTAAAGATGATGTGATTGTAATTTTATTCCTTCTTTTCAAGGTAAAAAGAGTTGTTAGTTCATTTATTTAAGCTATATTTGAAAAACTACATGATGTAACGTGAGACACTAATTTCTAGCTTGATAACTTTTTATTGATACTGGGTGAGTGAGACATATCTATCTGCCTAAAGTGTGTCAGAACTATCCCACATCACCATGTATGCAAGTGTGAAGTCACTGTCCATGTCTGACCTACAGAAGAGGCAACGTTCGTTGCTGAGTCCGTGGGTCAGGAGCTGAACTCAAAAGAAATACCGAGTCGGGGGTCGTAAGTGGTAGGGAAAAGGCATTCTACTTGTGGCAAACAAAAGAAATAAATGCAAAGGGAAGGGAACCACACAGAAGAGAGAAAAAAAAAGGCAAAAGAGAATTGGGTTAGCAAAGGGTTACAAAGCTGGTGGAGAAGACCCTGAGTGGAGCTGCGGCCTTCAGTGGAGGGGTGGAGTGGGGTCACTGAGACGGGAGCACCTGTCAAAAAAGGTTGAATGCTTGCTCAAGACCTTTTTCCTACTATTAGAACACTGAGTGTAAACCAGAATTTTGGCAGGTGTGCACACTGTACTCTTACTTTAGAGAAAGACAAGATATCCCTCAAAGGCCTAGCAGGTGCCTCTAAAAGAAGAAGAATCACCTTGGCCAATTCCGCACCTACACCACATCCTCCACCACATTTCCTTTCTCCTGTCTCCCTCTTGCACACCATTTCCTATTTCCTGATGTTCCATCAGAATTTACAAGTTTAATGAGATATCTAAATGGGAACATTTAGGAAACCCACAGTGAATGAGCAAGCTAA
>NW_004529810.1:0-1981 GCF_000260255.1 Octodon degus
TGTGTTTAGTACAGGGTCTACAGGATCTCACTACACAGATTGAACTCGTACTGATTCTCCTGTTTGCAGGCTCCCACGCGCTAGGATTACAGACGCCAGCCACCACGCCCAGTGTCCATCGTCCTCTCAGTGTGTCCTGGGAGCGGGCCCGGCAGGGCATGCCGGGGATCAACCCCAGCTTCTGCGCTCTGCCTGAGCAGGCGCTTTAGTCTGCTGAGCTATCTGGCTGGCCAGTTTCCCCCACTTTTTATATGCTTTCTTTTATTTGCCTCTTTCTCAAGTCTCCTTCTTTCCTGACTTTCTCCCGTCATTTATTATTAGCTGTACAGCAAATAATTCTCTGCACATTTATTATTAAGTAGAAATAGTATTTTATGCCAGACTTACTGAGGTAATTTACTTACTGTTTGATTCATTCACTTAAAAGTATACAGTCAACAGCCTAGTCCATTTAGAATATTTTATTTGCTCCTAAAGAAACCTTGCTTCCATATTTCTCCTGTTTTCCCAAGCTTTATGAACTGCTAACCTACTGAACACTCTATATATTTTCATAGTCTGGCCATTTTGTATAAGTAATTCAACACTGTTTCTGGGTCTGTTTTTTTGTTTTTTGCATTACCTTTCCAAGATGGATTTATATTGTAACTTTTATCAGAAAAACTATTTCTTTATATGAATGAATATGGGAAACTTAAATTTTTGATTATTCATCAATTTGTGGACATTTCATTTGTCTCTACCTTTTAGCTTTTATGAATGCTGTTGTAAATGTCATTGTAAAGTGCATGCTAACCTTTCAACTGTGCCAGCTTCATATTTCACGTCTGCACAGAATGGAACAGAGGATACAGAAGGCAAGTTAGAAAGTTTATGAAGCAGGGCCAGGGAGATAGCTCAGCGGCCTAAGTGCCAGCCTGGCAAGCTCAGGGTCCTGAGTTCAATCCCCAGTACCAAAAAAGACAAACAAAAATAAATGAATAAAAACAAAGTTTATGAAACAAAAATTCCTGAGAGGCAAAGAGAGCATGAAAGTGGTTTTCATCTGAAGCTCTAGGGTATTTTTATATAGTAAAATTGAGTTTTGTTTATATATATATAGAGAGAGAGACAGAGAGAGAGACAGAGAGACAGAGACAGAGAGAGACAGAGACAGAGAGAGAGAGAGTTGTTTTCAGAGAATAGTTCGTGTCAAGCTAAAATCAACCTATTGGGTTACAAGTATAGCTGCTTTGCTAATATTAATCTTAATACTGAAACAAGGCATGTAGCAATATTCATCAAAAGGCATTATTAGCTTTAGTTTATCTGTAACCACAAAAAAGAGCAGAAGCATTTCTGAGAGGAGTGCAGTACAGGTGAGGGTGTTCTGCTCATCCATCTACCTGTTCATTACATTATTTGGGCTAACGTGAGCAGATGGTACAACATAACTTTGAACTATTATTTGTGGTGAGACTTGTGGGCCTAGACATCATGTCTCCATGTTGTGACCTGGTTTCTATCAATCAGTTCAGCTCTCAACTACAGACTCAGTTCACCTCATCTCAGGAGTGGCTCTGTCTTGGTCCTGGTCCCTTTACTACTGCCTATCAATCTCTATCTAACTTCACTATGTGGAATAGAAACACTCATGAGCAAATTTTAGTGTGGTCTTAGGTCGTCATAACTCTAGTGTATGTAACTAAGTAGCTAATGTGTAGTGCAGAAACAATTATGATTATATACACAAATTGTTCCATTCAAAATTCATGAAAAAAAGCCCAGTTTCCAGTGGTACAGATAAATAGGTGAACACCAGGTGATATATCCTAATAGGTGGAAACTATCTGAGTAAATACAGATAGTTGAGTTACTGAGGAGGCAATAGGAAGTAGATATGGTTTTGTTTTGGGAGTCCCTGTGATTGAATACAGGAATTGAAACACGGAGGGAGAGGACAGCACCCACCTCTACTCTTTTTTTTTTTTTTTTTTTTTTT
>NW_004529811.1:0-1927 GCF_000260255.1 Octodon degus
TGGGTCTGGCTGCTGTGCTGAGCTCCTTCCTGTTGTCGCCCTTGAGGGTGAATCTGTTGTGCCCTTGTACAAGTTGTTCTTCTCCTGGACAAGCTGGGTGATTCTATCCATTATCCTCTCTGTAGAGATTGCAGCTGTAGGGTTACACCCCAGGGCTGTATTCCAGGCCTGAGCTGAGCCTGGAGGGGACATGGTGAAGTAGGGGGGAGAGGATGCTCTCCCACACACTCACTTGGTCTGGGCTTGGACTGGATCTGGGTGTTCCCAGAACGTGGCAGAAATTCCTACTTGGTGGGCTGGGTGGGGGAGGTGCTGCAGAGTGGTGGGGGATGTTCTTAGGGGGTGGAAGATGGTCTCACCCATGCTTCACCTTGACTGAGATCCATAGTCAGTCCCATGGGTGCAGTGTAGCCGGACACTCTCCCACACACTTACAGGACCTGGGCTAAGACTGGGTTCCGCCTCTAGCTTCTTTGCAAGGAGTTCTGCTGAAGGTTTCTGCACTGGGCCTGCAATCTGGGTGGAATGATGATCTGTGGGCCATCTCACTCACATGAGGGCCTGGGATCTGAGTCTATTCAGGATCTGTGTTCCCTGGGTTGTCTCACTCACTCACCGGACTTGGGCTCTGGGTGTATTCATGATCCGCGGGCCCTGGGTCATCTCATTCACATGTCGGGCCTGCGCTTCTGGTCTATTCAGTATCCCATGGGCCCCAGGTCATCTCACTCCCACGCCGGGCCTTCAGTCTGGGTCTATTCAGGATCTGTGGGCCCCAGGTCTTCTCCAAGATTTCATAAAGGAAAGCAGCTATTGTAATTAAAAGGTTAACTATAGTTCCAGTTTCAATTAGACTCCCATGCCATAATATGATTTAGTCTCCACATTTTCTGTTAGATTATAAGTAAGCTGAATAATGGATAGATTGCTGGACCAATAGATATCCTGGACCAAATCCAGGATATCTCTTCTAAGTATCCATGGATGTAACCATGGGACTATCTGTGCCTGCCAGTTATGAAGGAACCTAGGAATCTAGCACCATAAGAGGTGTTATTGGAAGAAAGAGGAGGCTCAGGGTCTCTCTAGCTGACTATAAAATTCAGGAGGTATAAGTATATGTGCTCAATTTACCATATTATTTTCATTTGTTGTATAGTTTAACAAATGTAGAATAAAAAATGTTTTCTCTTTGCTGTCTTAGAGTTAGTCACTTATGCTGACATTTTTTAGGAGAAAGTTTTTCATGTAGAAGGGATGATAATTTTGTGTAACACACTGGTTTAGTCTCTCCTCAGGTAGGTCCGGAGGATCTTGTAATAGAGGTAATGGATCATTCCCTTCTTGTCTTATTGAGTGGTATTCCATCGTGTATACATATCACATTTTATTTATGCATTCATCTATTGATGGACATACAGGCCACTTCTGTAATTTAGACATTTTGAGTAGTTCTGTGACTAATATAGGCATGGGCATATCACTGTTATATGAAGACACTAATTCTTTTATGAAGATAGTGAAAAGAGGAATGGCTGGGTCAACTGGAGTTTCTACTTTTAGTTTTCTGAGGATACATACTGATTTATATAATGCTTTTACTGTTTTATATTCCCACCAACAATATATAAGTGTTCACTTTTCCTACAACTTCACCAGCATTGGCTGGTTTCTTGAGTTCTTGATAATAGCCACTCTTTTTAGAGTAAGATGGAATCCAAATATGGTATTGATTTTTGTATGTTTAATGACCAAAGATGCTGAACATTAAAAAAATTTACCGACATTTGCACTTCCTCTTTTGAAAAGTGTATATTTATTTTAATTGGTCACTTTTTGTTTTCAAAATAACAGAAGGTTTATTTTATTTTTTAAAAAATTAAGAAACAGGAGTGTGTGAAGAGCTTCCTGCTATCCTGCACCGGGG
>NW_004529812.1:0-1968 GCF_000260255.1 Octodon degus
GGATGGCATGGCAGGCTCAGAGATTGGACCCCAGGCACCTGTGCTTGTTTGCGGGTGCTTTAATCCTCTGAGCTATTTGGCCTGCCCACTATGTCCTTTTTACGTACATTTTAAACAAGAATTTTTAGAGGCCTCAGAAGACAATTGTTGGAAATAAAAGTATTATCTCACACAATTAACTGTTTTTTAGTGCGGCCAATGTCGTTACCAAATATTTACTTCATCTCATCTATATCCAATAGATGTTTGAATAGTCTAGTGATTTAAGAAATAACGCTCATAGTTCTTCCCTATACAAAGAAGATTCAACTGTTCCACTTATTGCTTTGTATAATGCAACTCAATTTTTTTTTCTTAAAGAAGGCTCACTAATTCCACCGATATGACAATGGAGTGTATTACTTATTCTGAATTTGTCAGATTTTGTCTCTTCATGTCAGTAAATACATTCTGTATTACAATCCTTTTTCCTTTAAATATAAATACGAGTCCCACAGAGATAGCTCGGTGGTCTGAGAGCCTGCCCAGGCAAGCACAAAGACCAGGATTCTATCCGCAGGACCACATGCAGTGCTAGCCCAACCCTGGTTCCACCAAGCTGGGGACTGAAACTGGCTATGGTGATACATGCCTCTAATCCCAGTTCTGAGAAGGCAGAAACAAGAGAATCACTATGAGTCTGAGCTGCATAGTGAAACCCTGTACTAAATATATATTTCAGGTCTTCATTATATTTAGCTGCTACCCTTTGGCCACTAAATGATGACTTCAATGTGCTGTTATTCCATGGTACTCCAGTAAGAAACATAATTACAGGTCGCTCCACTATTAGTGCTGCACCTTTGGAACACTTGGTTGAATATTTATAGTTTTCTTCTTCGGGAATATATGTCTTCTGCTATTACAATTACTAATGCTCTGTAACTGTGAACAGTGAAAGTTTTAATTCCATTGTCAGTTTCCCTACAATATAATATTCATGTATCCTTTCTGTGAGAATTAAATATTTCAGTAGAATTTGTGAATATTTATTTTCTGTTAAGGGATGTATTTCCTTTTTTACACAATATTTTGTGAAAAACAAGTTTAATTAATAACTCATATTAAATTTTAATTATTCCTGAAATAAAGGGTAAACACAGATACTGTTTCTTCTCTTATCAAAATTCAGGGAAGGGTTGCAATAATGACTCCAAAAACAAACAAATACTATTTTATCCTTTTTTCCCTATGCTTCATGTGTTTGGGTTCAAAAATTCTCATTTACTCTAAGTTTTGTTCTAAATCATACACATTATTGTTCTTTACACACAAATCTTATGAAATCTTATCAGCAGATGTCTACTAAATGTAGGGGTGCTTTGTCCTTTTAATTTGTGCTCATAATTCTTTGATCAATTTCTTAATTTGTAAATCAATTTGACTTCTAAGCATTACATATATTTTGAGGGTCAAAGTTCAAGAATTCTCAATGTCTCTTTGAAGATATAAAAGTATTTAGTGTTCACACACTTGCTGCACCTCAGAAAAGTTAATTTCCCTTTTTCATCTATCCTTCCAAAAACAAAATTAAAGATTTTGTAAGAAAAAAATCATTACATTGAAGTGCTTTATTGAAATAAAATGTTACAAAATTTTCTTATGAAAATATCTCTATTTTTACATTGTGTTTCCTTCCTTGGACATTAGAGTTTCATGTAAGTGATCCCTTTCTGTCTTGCTCTCTACAGGTGGAATGCCATCCTTATCTCAATCAGAGCAAACTGCTGGATTTCTGCAAGTCTAAAGACATTGTACTGGTTGCCTATTGTGCTCTGGGATCTCAACGAGATAAAAGATGGTAATAATGAAAACAGGAATTATAAAAAGACATCATGGGTAGTAAAAATAGTAACTTCTGCTATACTCTCTTTTCTATACTTCAGGGCCCATTGTCTCAGAAAGAAAAAATAATTAGCATTTCTAAAA
>NW_004529813.1:0-1977 GCF_000260255.1 Octodon degus
CTTTTTTTTTTTTTTTGCCTCATTCTTTCATCCTTTTTTTCCTTGAAACAAACACAAGTGCTCTAGTAGAACCATGAGTGCTAGGAAATATACTAGAAACCTGGATAGGATGGACCTGCAACTCAAATTACTACATTTTGTTTTTTATTTCTTTCTAGCCTACTTCAAGCAGGCCCTTTGTTGTTGCCCTATAGTGAACTAATCCATCTTTATTTTCATATGATTTATTTCTTCTCTAGCCACTACACAGTACTTGTGTATGAGTCCATACATGCAACAGAGAGCTTCCTATTTGTATGTTTTTAGTAATTGAAGAAAGCTAATAAGGTTATATAACTTCCAAGCTGCCCCTGACAGTTTCTAGTGTGGGGATCAATGAAAAATTACAAACTTTATGCCAGATTATTTCCTTCTCAGCAAAGAGAGATAGTTGAAGATCGATGATGTTAAATAGTTTTGTTCATTTGGCACCAGATTATACAATGTTATATGTGTGTCAAGTATTTTTACGTTTATGCTTTCTTTAGTTAACCAATAAATTACAAAAAATAACAGGTTTCAATCCTCTTGCTTTCTACAGCTGGTCATGGCAATAGGTAGGTGGTTATATAGCAGTTATTTAACTAAATTCAGCTAGCATGACTGAGATTGTTTAGGTGTAAAATAGTGCTTAGTGATTTGTCTTGATTTTGATAGTTCTAAAACTTAAATAATTTATTATATATTTAAAAAGAAAAAAGTGGTAAATTAATTCAAACACATATTATATTGTAATACAACTAGATGTTAGTTTATGTCATAAATATATGAAACAAAATGTATATCGTATTGATTTATAGGGTGTCTGCATTCATAAAGTGAATCTATGAGATTGCTGCATTTTGTTATTTATATTATGCCCTTAGAATGATGTGTCTTCACTATTGCAATATGAAGTAGTTAAATATTACTTTAAGACTAATTTGTTTCCTTTCACAACCATCTTAGATGTTTAAAAAGAAAGTTTAAAAAAAGAAAAGAAACATTTGTGTTACTTTTTCTCTTTTTCATAAGAATTTTATTCACTTATGTCTTGACTCTCACTAACTACCTGCCAGATAACACATTATTATGCTCTCAAATTTTATTTTAATTTTTCATAAAATGAAAATAAAGTTAGTAGAAAGGAGGACAGTGGCTACTGCATCTATAACTTTTATGTAAAATGCCAATATTTTCCAGATATTCTATGGAAGATCATCCAATGTCACATCAGCTAGAATGGAACCACATGGTTGCTCATAGTTGAAAAAGCAAATATCTAACTTAGCTTGTATAGTAAGAGATGGAAAATAAGAAAGAAGCTAAAAATAAGCAGTGAGTTTTCCACATTACTGAACCTACTGTTACAAGCAAATATTCATGCTTACACACACATTATACATACATGACCCACATAATATGATATATAATATTTTTACATTATTTTATATAAATTAAATAAAATTAATTTATATAAAATAAAATATGACATGGAGCCTCATTTGGTCCCATTTTTCCAGTTCATGTTACATCTATCAATATTGAAATGTTCATCTATATTTGGAGAGGCTCACAGTCTAGCCTGTCAACCCTTCAACGTTCAGAACTCATTATTTAACCTCTCCCTGATTTAGAAAAAAAAAAATCAGGTCCTTACCCAATAATCTTGAATATGACCATAGAACTGATGTATTTGATAAATCACTTGTAACATCCACCTACCTTGTACTGTGATTTATTTTGTTCTTTCTCTAACCTGATAAGTTTCATATCCCCATTTGCAATGTATATTCTGGTAGGTAGAAGTATTCCATACATGTTAGCTTTCTATAACTTCAGAGAGAAAATAATTTAAGAATGGTTATATATGATATAATTACTGAAACTGCAGAGGAAATTTGGTTCAAGGAAAGTGAACAATTAAACCTCTTTTTCTTTTCTCTTTTTTTTTTTTTT
>NW_004529814.1:0-1968 GCF_000260255.1 Octodon degus
CAAATATAAAGTCATTTTCTAGTGCTAGGGACTATGGTCAGGTTGTGTAAGTCTGTTCACTGCATTACAGAAAAATATTTTAAACCTCTAAGTGAGTATATCTATCTGAAGACTATTTATGATCAGACTTACAGTTAAACTAGGTTAAAAAAAATTAGCAAATATTGTACTGATCTGTACAAACATCCCACTACATGCTACGATGGAATTAGTTTATAGCATACTAGCAATCATTATAAACCTGCTCGATTTTGTCTTTTCTCATAGAGTATGGGCTACTATATTTACCTTTACTGAACACTATCTTTTTGTCTATAATCAGCTTTTTGAACCATGAAGCAATTTTATTTTCTTATTTATAGCTCAAGTGGTGGTTTTCGAAGTTCTACAGCACCTGAGATAAAATCCACTCATGCCACTTACTGGCCACAGGCCTGCAGGTAAAGTTACTTCATTCCTGTGAACCTAGGCTCTTCTATCATTTATTTATTTATTATGTATTTGGGGGAGCACAGTCTATGTCAGAGAATGTGGTACGAAGCAGGGGTAAAACCTTACCCAGATAGACGAGGCTCCGCACGGGAGTTTCCCCACCTATCCGAGAAGGCACAGTAAGACAGTACACAGATCTCTCTTCAGCGCTACAGACATAGAGCATGCAACCTGCTGTCATCCTGGACAAGCTCTAGGGAAGCCTGAGGAGGTGGCATGAGTGGGAATATGGAAGAAAGCGCTAAGGGAAGGGAACAGAAAGAGCCTCGAAGAAAGCCTGTGATGGGAGGCTGCTACGATGGTAATTATACCCGCAGCTTGGGGCCAGGGCCTGTCAGGTCAAGCCTGCGGTGGTAGACGAGCCACGGATAAAGGGGTTCATCACAGCTGTGTGCAAGAGAATGCGTGCTTAGTCTCCAACATTCACAGGTTCTGCCTCTACAGACTCAACTAAATGCAGATAGAAAATTTTCTAAAAAATAAAATCCAAAAAGTTTCAAAGTGAAATTTCGACTTTGTTATCCACCAACCAAACGCTAGACTGTGTGCGTAGGTCACAGCCTCCTGCCATCCCCAGCCCTGCGTCTCTCCCTAGAATGTCTCAGTCCTGTACAGGAAAACAGACCTGGAATGATGGCATCTGTACAGAAAATTAAAGAACTCAGATTTTCGCCCTTCTTATTTCCTAAAAATACGGCATAACGGCTATGTATAATATGTTTACTCTGGAAGTTGAAGTAGTCTAACTCTTACTGATCTCTTTATGGACAGTTTTAATATATATTATGTATCATATATATTTATTTAACATATTAAAAATGTGACTTCTCAAAAGTTTCCAGAAATTTCAGGCATATAAAAGAACCATGAGGGTTGGGGTTATAGCTCAGTAGTAATAAGCTTGACTAGCATACCCAAGATCCCGGGATTTGACCCCCAGAGCTGAAAACAATAAAAAATGAACCAGAAATTACCCAAAATATCTAGCATTTTCATTTTGCATTTACCTCAGCACATTTTTAGTTTTATAGCTCATGGATATTTAAAACATTTATTTGCAAATATGGTACAGATATTATTTCAATCAGCAAGAGAATCTCCTCAAAACTTCTGTTATATGAGTCTGTGATAACAATTCTCACTCTCTCCAGTGAGTCATAAAGTGAAAGCCAAAATGTTCTTTCCACATAATGAAGGCAAAACAATGCATGCTTTATTCCAGTATCTCAGAGATATTTTCACTTTCTGGTCTGATAGTTAACTTTAGAGCTTCCCTGAAAGAGATTGGTATTTAGAGTTAAATCATGTCTCTTGTAATCATTGTTGGAAGATGAGAAGCCTGAGGATAATTTGGTCCTTATATAACCTCTCAAAATATAGCAAACATCTTTTGCGTTTCTGTATCCCAACACATCTAGCAAGATGAACAACAGTTCTTCTGCTTGCTTCAATGATCACCTGAAAAATGTGCAATTT
>NW_004529815.1:0-1967 GCF_000260255.1 Octodon degus
TTTTTTTTGCAGAACCGGGGATTGAACTCAGGCCCTTGTGCTTGCCGGGGAAGTGCTTATTCCACTGAGCCATCTCCCCAGCCCCTTTTTTAAAATTTTTTATTTTGAGACAGGGTCTCTCTAAGCTGCCAAATTGTCCAGGGTGGGCTTCAACTTGTGATCCTTCTGCCTCAGTCCCTCCAGGGGGCTGGGACTATAGATGTGCACCTTTATGTTTGGTTAAAGACAACCTTTGATCTGAGACATGAAAAATAATTTGCTAGGACAGTGTACATGCCTGTTACTTTTTTCGGTTGTTGCTCTCCTTTCTTTGACCTTGGTAAGATGGAAGGAAGAAAAGAGAACAGCTGGTGAGAGTTGAGAATTGAAAAATCCTTGCTGAGCATTCTGGCACATGCCCATAATTTCAGCATGCAGGAGGATTGCCACAAGTTTGAGGCTAGCCTGTGCTACACAGTGAATTCAAGGCCAGCCTGAACTGCACAGGGAGACCCTGTCTCAACACCCTGTAAACCACCCCCTTCCCCATTAAAGAATTCATTGAGTGGGTTGCAGAGTGAACTCTGGACTCAGTTCAAGAGCTTCTGAGAGATGTTGCCAACTGGGATCTCCTGGTAAATAATAACTGGAAAAGTTACTGTGCAGAGCCTTAGACATGGGCCAGGCATTTTACATGTATCATTTAATTCTCACGGAACCCTAGGAAGAAGCTGTTATTCTCAACAGAAATGTTAAAGACCTTGTCTGAGACCATCCAGTAAGCAAATACTGGAGCTGTCATTCAACAATACTGAGAGTGTGGAACCCCACATGCACAGTACACCCTTTGCAGCTGCTTAGTGCCATGCTTTCAGTACTTTTTAGGATGCTTTAGACATACACTAAAGCAGTAGGAAGAGAAATATATTTCTGACCACCCATAATCGTGATATAAGAATTAATTCTTGGGGCTGGAAAGATGGCTCAGTGGTCTAAAGTACCTACTTGGAACAAGCTTGGCAAAGCACAGGGACCGCGGTTCGATCCCCCAGCACCACATGCCAGCCAGCCCCGCCCCCTGGTGGGCTGAGCTGCCCCCCCCCACAATAAATGTAAATAATAAATTAAAAAATAAAAATAAAAATAAAAATAAAAAAAAATAAAAAAAATTTTGGGTACATTTTAGACATACATGTTTTTAGCATTCATCATAGGGAATTTATACCCGTGCATAGTGTGTCTTGCTTCTTTTTTTTTTGCTATTCTCTCTTTTTTTTCTCTTCCCCTCCCCTCTCTTTTCTTAATATAGGCAGTTTAGCTTGGCCTTGAACTCACTCTGTAGCCCAGGCTGACCTCAGACTTGCTGCAATCTTCTGTTGCAGCCTCCCTAGTGCTGGAATTATAGGCTTGTGCCACCAGGCCCTGCTGATGCTAACATACTTTGTCTGATACTAGCAAAGCTACTTCAGCTGTTCTTTGGATGCTATCTGCATGGTATACCTTTCTCATTGGTAAAGGACAAAAATTACAACAAATTCTGGGCATGGTGGCACATGCCTGCAATCTCAGCACTGGACTGCATAGTGAATCCAAGGCCAGCCTGAACTGCATAAGGAGACTCTGTCTCAAAAAAAAAGAAAAAGCTTACAACAAATATAGTTTTGGGGCCGGGAGATGGCTCAGTGGAATAAGTGCTTCCCTGGCAAGCGCAAGGACCTAAGTTCAATCTCCAGTTCCACCAAAAAAACAAATATAGTTTAAGTTTCAGTTTTAACCTTCATTTCTTTCCTCATCCTTTCTTTTCTCCCTTATATCTTCTTCCTTCCTTCCTTCTTTGCACACCTACCTGTTTTTGTTTGTAGACTGGCTAAATAAGCAGTCCATTGATAAGAAAATTATTAAAATAAGTTATGCTGGGCCGGGGAGATAGTTCAGTAGAATAAGCGCTTGCCTGGCAAGCGCAAGGGCCTGAGTTCAATCCCCGGTTC
>NW_004529816.1:0-1965 GCF_000260255.1 Octodon degus
GCTCCCGGAGTTCAGTGGTCTCGGTTCTAGTGAGTCCGAGCCTTCCACGCCTTGCGCCGTCGTCTGGTGGGCCTCTCCCCAGCTGCGGCTTGGTGGTGAGCGAATGCCCCTGGGCGGGAGGAAACCGGTACACCTTAGGGAGTTTTATTTTTTTTTTGCCTGAACTACCCTTTCGCTGCTTGGCTTGGTCCTGGTTCAGGCTGAGCTTGCGGCCGTCAGGAGTTTTATTGTATTTGAGGGAAAATCCGAGAGATTGTTTTTGTCCCAACTCTTTTAGATGGCTGTAAGATCGACTGTGTCTATGGGAAATCGTTTTTCAACCACCACAATCCATCTTTTCACATACTGTCGTTATAAAGAATATTGTGCTTGTCCTTTGAGGGGTCGGTGTGCGGCCGTACATTGTTGACGTGGGCTAAAAGGTGACGTCAGATAGACGTTGTGCCTTTTCCCATCCGTAATGAAAGCATCCCCCTCCCCGCCCCAAGTACTGGGGATTGAATCTAGTCACAAGTCACTGAGTTGTCCTGGTTGGTCCAGGATTTGCTATCTTCTTGCCTCAGTCGCCCAGAGTGCTGCAATTGTCGTCTGCCTAACATAGGCTTTTTTGTAACAGCTGTAAAGTAAAATGAGGAGCAATCTTTGATATTAAAATCTAAAATATTTGAATATGGAATGTAGTCATTGCTGCTTCAGGAGTTAGAAAATTTTTACATGAAAATACACAGATGTTTAAAAAAATCTCATTTAGATGAGATACACAGTACTGAACGACGTTTGAAATTCTGTACAACTGCAGTATTGTGTACTTAGCTTCAGCTCCTATAAGGAGCTAGAGATGTTGAATAGAGGATAGGGATCTGAACTTCCCGTTTAAACTGCAACAAATTTAGGGGGAAAAGGATAAAAACAGTCTACTAGGATTACAAGCCATCTCATTCAATTTTCTGCCATAGCTTTTTCTAATAAGGGTTTTGTTTTTAATTTTAAATCCTACTTGGGAAATGTTGAGAGACAAATAAATGTAGCATCCTATCTTAACCAGATGAAGGGAGAAAAAGACTTTTTGGGGGGGAGTACCACAGATCAAACTTGGGATCTTGCACTAACCAGGCAGGTGCGTAAGTCGCTGAGTCTATATCCCTGGCCCCTGTAAAAGGAATTTAAAAAAATCATTTATTCATTGAAAATATTATGTTTTTCTAAATACACTGCATCCCCAAACACAAGACACACAGGACTGGTGGCTTTTTTTGGAGCTTCAGCAGTGATCAGAGTTTTAAATCCTTCTAAAAAGAGAAATGAAGTAGTAAGATTATTCAGGAAGATTTGTAGGAGAGGCAGAGATGCTTAAGATTTAATTCTTTATTTTGATAATTACAATGATAAAATTTTCCCTATCGTGCTTTTTTTTTACGTGCAAAGGAATTTAATAGTTTCATATCCTGGAGTTACTCATCAGTCTAAAAAGCAGAAGTTTCATGTAGTAGTTCTACAGTTGAATTACTAAATGCCACTTTGTTCTTTGGTTATGAGTTGTGACTGAGTATATGTGTGTTTTGAATTTTATATCATTGTGAGTGATGCATGCCTATAATTGCAACTATTCCCAGCTACCTGCAAGACTTGAGGCATGTCACAAATTTTAGGTCATGCTGAGCAATTTAGTGAGACCCTGTCACAAAATTATAAAGGGGACAGATGTACTGCAGTGTATCCCTATGTTCAATCCCCAGTACTAGAAAAACAAAAGCAGAAACACCTCATTGAAATTATTTTTTGTTTTAACCACCACAAAAGATATCACATTTGAAATAGAAAAATAATGAAATAGATTTTATTACTGTGAGAATATTTTGACTATATTACAGAATGCCTCAGGTAATATAAATCATTTTTTAAAGAAATGGAATCAGGTTCATCAGACTGTTATAATAAAGATAATGAAGAAGAAAGTTTGCTTGC
>NW_004529817.1:0-1860 GCF_000260255.1 Octodon degus
GGGCAGGGTGGGGGAGGCACTGCAGAGTGGTGGGGGTCGGCCTGAGGGGCTGGGAGAGGGTCCGGCCCACGCTGCGCCTTGGCTGGGACTGGTCCCGCCGGCGCAGGGTAGCAGGAAATTCTCTGCACACTCACCGGACCTGGGCTAGGACTGGTGAGCTGTTTGTTTCTACTGCATGAATTGTGTTTCTAAGTGTGAGTTCTTAATGCAGAAGTGCCAGCGAAGCTGCAGCTTCTTTGGGAAGCAGGGCACTCCAATGCCTGTTCCTGTATATATTGCAACACAGAAGTACGGCTAAAACGTCACTTTTGTAACTAAAGTACTTCACAGTTCCGCGCTGTGAAAAACCATGGAAAATCATTCAGTCTCCTAAGAGAAAGCATCCGTGTAATTTGTGACTTTCAACCTGGAAGTGCAGAGAAAGTGCAGAAGTTTGTTTTCCTTCGAATTCATTCCAAAGTGGGAAAGAGCCACAAACACATTTCTAGACTCCACAGCCCTGAGGAGATCTGCTTGTTTCTACAGCATGATTTGTGTTTCTAAGTGTGAGTTCTTAATGCAGAAGAGCCAGCTAAGCTCCAGCTTCTTTGGGAATCCGGGCACTGTAATGCCTGTTCCGATATACAGCGCAAAACAGAATTCTGGCTAAAACTTCACTTGTGTAACTAAAGTACATCACAGTTCCGCGCTGTGAAAAGAGAGACATATCATTCACTCTCCTAGGAGAAAGCATCTGTGAAGTTTGAGACTTTCGACCTGGAAGTGCAGAGAAACTGTTGAAGTCTGTTCTCACTCCCATTCTTTCCTAAGGGCAAAGAGCCACAAACACGTTTCTAGACTTCAGTGCTCTGAGGACAGCTGATTGTTTCTACTGCATGCTTTGTGTTTCTAAGTGAGTTCTTAATGTAGAAGAGAGAGTTAAGCTCCAGCTTCTTTGGGAAGCAGGGCACTCCAATGCCTGTTCCTGTATGCAGCGCAACACAAAACTATCGCTAAAACGTCGCTTTTATAACTAAAGAACTTCACAGTTCTGCACTGTAAAAAGAGTGGCAAATCATTTAGTCTCATGACAGAAAACATGTGTGAAGTTTGTGATTATCCACTGGAGGTGCAGACAAACTGCAGAAGTTTGTTTCTCTCCCAATCATTTCAAAGGGGAAAGAGCCACAAACACGTTTCTAGACTCCAGTGTCCTGAGGAGAGCTACTTGTGTCTACTGCCTGATTTGTGTTTCTAACTGTGAGTTCTTAATGCAAAAGAGCCAGCTAAGCTGCAGCTCCACTGGGAAGCAGGGCACTCCACTGCCTGTTCCTGTATACAGCGCAACACAGAAGTCTGGCTAAAACGTCACTTTTGTTACAAAAGTACTTCACAGTACCACTCTGTGAAAAGAGTGGCAAATCATTCAGTCTCCTAAGAGAAACCATCCGTAAAGTATGTGACTTTCCACCTGGAGGTGCAGAGAACCTGCAAATTACATTCTCTCTCCCATTGATGCGTAAGGGCAAAGAGCCACAAACACGAATCTAGACTCCAGTGCCATGAGGAGCGCTGCTTCTTTCTACTACATGTTTTGTGTTTCTAAATGTGAGTACTTAATGCAGCAGAGCCACCTAAGCTCCAGCTTCTTTGGGAGGCATGGCACTCCAATTCCTGTTCCTCTGTACGGCGCAACAAAGAACGCTGGCTAAAACCTCACTTTTGTAAGTAAATTACTTCACAGTTCTGGGCTGTGAAAAGAGTGCCAAATTAGTCTCCTAAGAGAAAGCATATGTGAAGTTTGTGACTTTCAACCTGGAGGTGCCAAGAAGCTGCAGAAGTTTGTTCTCTCTCCCATTCATTCCTAAGGGCAAAGAGCCA
>NW_004529818.1:0-1937 GCF_000260255.1 Octodon degus
AAAAGAGGAAAGAAAAAATTCAAATACAAGCAATAAGGAATGAAATGGGTGTAATTACCACAGACCCAGTGGCAATTCGGAAGATTATCAATAGCTACTTTGAGAATCTTTACTCTCACAGAATAGAAGACACAGAAGCAATGGACAGATTCCTAGAAAGGTACAAATTGCCACAACTGAATCAGCAAGATATAACCACTCTCAATAGCCCAATAACAGCCAATGAAATACAAGATGTAATTGAAAACATACCGACAAAGAAAAGTCCAGGTCCAGATGGATTCACAGCTGAATTCTACAAGAAATTTGCAGAAAATGTAATCTCTATACTCCTCAAACTCTTCCATGATATTGAAAAGGAAGCAATCCTCCCAAAATCATTCCTGGAGGCAAGTATTATACTGATACCAAAAACAGGGTAAGACGCAACAAAGAAAGAGAACTGCAGGCCAATCTCCCTCATGAACAAAGATGCCAAAATTCTCAATAAAATCCTAGCAAATAGAATACAGCAAATCATCAAGAAGATCATACACCATGACCAGTAAGGATTCATCCCAGGGATGCAAGGATGGTTCAATATTTGAAAATCTATAAATGAAATACACCATATCAATAGAGCAAAAACTAAAAACTACATGATCATCTCCATTGATGCAGAAAAGGCTTTTGACAAAGTCCAACACTCGTTCATGTTCAAAGTCTTACAGAAAATTCGAATAAATGGCCTCTACTTCAATCTGGTAAAAGCCATTTATGAAAACCCAACAGCTAACATAATCCTAAATGGGGAAAAACTGAAATCTTTTACTCTTAGATCTGGTACAAAACAAGGATGTCCTCTCTCACCAATACTATTCAATATAGTTCTGGAATCATTAGCTACAGCCATTAGACAAGAGAAAGAAATAAAAGGAATAAGAATTGGTAAAGAAGAAGTAAATTATCTTTATTTGCACATGACATGATAGTTTACTTGGAAGACCCAAAAAACTCCACCAAGAAGTTACTAGAATTAATACAGAAATTCAATAGCATAGCAGGTTATAAAGTCAATATCCAAATGTCAATAGCATTCCCTTACACAGACAACAAACACACTGAGAGGGAAATTATAGAAACAATACCTTTTACAATAGCACCGAGGAAAATGAAATATCTTGGAATTAATCTAACTAAAGAAGTCAAAGATCTTTTCAAGGATAATTACAGTACTCTTAAAAAGAGATCGTAGAGGATTTCAGAAAATGGAAAGATATTCCATGCTCCTGGATAGAAAAAACAACATTGTGAAGATGGCCATACTCCTAAAGTTGCTGTACAGATTTAATGCAATTCCTATCAGACTACCACCAACATACCTCACAGACCTAGAGAAATCATTCCTATAATTTATTTGGAACCAGAAAAGACTTAGAATACCAAAGGCAATACTGGGCAATAAAGACAAGGTAGGAGGCATTACAATTCCTGACTTGAAATTATACCACAAGGCTACTGTGATAAAATCATCATGGTACTGGCAACAAAATAGACCTGAGGATCAGTGGAATAGATTAGAAGCCCCTGAAGCCCCTACGAACATACTCACCCACCTTATCTTTGACAAAAGGGCCAAACATACTCACTGGAAGAAAGATAGCCTCTTTAACAAATGGTGCTGGAAAAACTGGCTCTCTACATGCGTAAAACTAAAACTTGAACCAGGTCTATCACGATGCACTAAAATAAAGTCAAAACGGATTAAAGATCTAAACATTAAAGCAGAGACACTAAATCTCCTGGAAGAGAAAGTAGGTGGAACTCTTGAAGACATAGGGGTAGACAAAGACTTCATGGACAGAAATCAAATCACAGGGTAAACAGTTGAAAGAATTAACAATTTGGACCTGCTCTTACTGAGAAGTTTTTTCACATCAAAAGAAATTACCAACAAA
>NW_004529819.1:0-1962 GCF_000260255.1 Octodon degus
TGAGCAGACTTCATTAAGTCTCTTATAAGATTTGACTAGTTTTTATTGGGTTCTTAAATAACTTCTGTAATCTTAAACATGTTTATTGGATTTTTCATATTATTCTTTGATCCCAGCAAGGAGGGCTGTGTGTTACTGATCTATGGTCTCGTGGTGTTCTGCATTTTACAATCCCACCTTGGTTTTGCTCAGGGAGAACTGTGTTCATCCAAGCATCAGAATCAATCTCTGTGGTTGATACTCTTGTTTCAGTCAGCTTGGACCATGTCTAGAATGTGACAGCATTCTTCAGTATTAAGCATGGCCAAAATGAACTGCTTTTGCTGACAGTTACACCATGTTGGCAGGTGAGTCTGGAAGTTGACTGTAAAGAAGTCAGTCACTGACTGTGACTTTTCTAAGCAGAACAGTTTGTGGTGCTTCCTATTTAGGAGTTCAGTGAAACTGAATGGCTGATAGTATATGAAGGGAGGCTAGTTGGGTGCAAATCCCTCAGCTTGAGCGTCCACAGGAAGTGGCAGCTGGAGGTGAAGTGGAGATTCACGATGGGTGAAAGAATAGAATGGTGGCTGATAGGACTAACAGTGCTTCTGTCCATTTCCACACCACCTGATAAGGAATCAGTCTGGTATCCAGGAGGTGCTGCAATGCTTGTTGACCATGATGCTGTTTAGTCTGCAATAGTGGCCATAGGCTCTGTATGGGCTGGAGAAAGGATAGGCCTGGAAGTGAGAAGGAAGGGAGGCAGATACAAACCTCTAGATGATGGGAGAAATTCCACAATAGGGGTTATGGAAGGCAGCATGAGTATAGTAGAAGAAATAGCTGAGAAAGCTGAGGGGGCCACTAGAGTGTGCAGCTGGGTGAAGCAAAGATTAAGTGGGTACTGACAAACACTTGAAGATGGTAACAAAAATGCTATAGATCTTAGGAGGAGGGGTGGCAACAGCCGTTCCAGTTGTGATGACAGCAGCTCAGGCAGTGCCAGTGGCACTGGTGACACTGGCTACAGAGTGACTGACTCTGGAAGGGTGTGGCCCTGTGTGTGGCTGTGGCAGTGGTTCTAGGATTGGATGTAGGGACACCATGTCTGGATGAACAACTAAGGGTTGTGGTGGCAGATCAGACTCAGGTTCTTAAAATAGGACCAGATAAAGCTTCTCTTTTTTATAGCAGGACAAGGAGGGTTTTCATCAGTATCAGGAATTTGTTTTGACAGCAAGAGTGGTCCATCTTCTGTCATGCAAGACACAGGGCACAGGGCACTGGGCACAGGTACAGAGAAAAGGAAGCAATGTTAAGATTAACTTTGACAAAGGTTCAGACAGAAGGGGCCAGAGAGATGGCTCAGTACAATAAGTGCTTGCCTGGAAAGTGCAAGAGTCTGAGTTCAAAGCCTGTTTCGAAAAAAAAAAAGGAAAGAAAGAAAAAATAAAGGTCAGGAGATCCAGTCCTAGCCCAGGCCAGGTAAGTGTGTTGGAGAGCTTCCTGCTACCCTGAGCCGACAGGACCTGCTGGTCCCATTCTGCATGCAGTGTGGGTGAGACCATCTTCCACCCACTTGTGCCACCCCCTCACTCCACAGCACCAACCACCACCCCGCCCACAGATTGAGAATTTATCCGCATTTTGGGGACCCCAAAATTCAGAACAAAGCCAGGCCTGGTGAGTGTGTGGACGAGCTGCCCTTCCTGCAACTCCAACTTGTACCATGAAGACTCAGCTCAGGCCTGGACTACAGGCTTGGGGTGAAACCCTTCAGCTGCAATACCTGCAGGGAGACTAGGGGACAATGACAAGGAGCTAGTCTAGGAGCAGAACATCTTGCCATGGGGGCACAACAGGATCAATCCTAAGGCAGGCAGCAGGAAGGAGCTGAGCACATCAGTCAAAACCAAGCCAGGCACAGATGGATAAATCCAAATTTTGTAGATCTGCACTTGAACTTCCGTAGGTGCTAAA
>NW_004529820.1:0-1959 GCF_000260255.1 Octodon degus
TTGAGAGTCTCCTGATGTTGCCCAGGCTGCCCCCAATCCTCTCCTCTCAGCATTCATTTCATAATTTTTTCCCATTGCTCAAGTAAACTTCTCTACTTTTATAGTGCTCGAGATTGATCTGAGGGCCTTGAGCATACAAGGTAAACACTCTATCACTAATCTTTATCCTCAGCCCACCAGCCCTCAAATCTTCTGCCTATACTTAATTCATAGTTGTTTCTCCAAGTTTCTATACTGACTTAACGTGTTGGTCTTCACTTCATTGACCAGTCATTGTGATACAGGCCCTGTTCTGTTGAGGAACACACCTTTTAACAAAGGCCCTATTTAGGTTTAATTTTCACTCTTTGACTGCATCAAATTTTGCCACATTTGCTTTAGATGTTTCTTTCTCCCTCTCTCTTATGAAATAAAATCTATGCTTTTCTGAGCTTCTGGGGATTGAAAGTAGGGCCTGCACACTGAGCTACATCCCAGCTTTTAAAATTTTATTTTTTATTGAGGGACAGGGTCTTACTTAGTTGCTCAGTTGCCCAGGCTGGGCTTGAATTTGTAATCCTTCTGCTCCACCACCATGCTCTGCTAAAATCTACAGATTCTTTGTGTTGTCCTTCACCCGTTCTGTCCAGAGTGCATCGTTCTTCTGTGTGTTACGATACCTTTTCTATATATAGTAAGTTCCCAACTTACAAACATTCAAGTTATGAACTTTCACAGGTACAAACAGATTTTGCATTAAGAGTGTTCATATAAGGGCCAGGGAGATGGCTCAGTGGAATAAGTGCTTCCCTGGCAAGTACAAGGGCCTGAGTTCAATCCCCTGTTCCGCAAAAAAAAAAAAAAAAAGAGTGTTCATAGATGTGAACACAACATGGAAGTAGCTAAGGAGTCTGTGGACAGTGTCACAGAGTGCTGTTGTGCACTTACTGTGTAGTGTGACAGTGTGCAGTGGTTACAGAGCCCAAGGTGTCCAGAAGCAAGAGGAAGAGCAGTGGTGATGTGGAGGTTTGTTTTTTTATGTTTTATGTTGTGTATTTGTGCCAAAAGTGGGTAAGACTCACTCATCAAACTTACAATTGAGTCAGATTTGTGAATGAATCAGACACATAAAAGGATCGGACTTAGGAACATTCCACCAGAATGGAACTTTTTGCAAGTCAGGGACTTATGATAGCTCCATGGCTATATACACTACCTAATATTATTCTGTGTAGAAATTCTAAATGAATTGTGTCATACAGTACAAGTATACATCCTTTTTAAACCTTTTTTTCAATTTTCTGTGATTTTACCCTTCTGAATATATTATGTAGATGGAGTTCATTTTCAGACTAATGTGTTAATATTCTATTATATAAAAGCAAATATACAATATTATTCTATTGTATATAAAAATCCACTTTCGACTGTAGATTAGTCAAGTAGTTTTCATTTTTTTCTTGTCAAATGAGGCTGCATCGAATATATCACACAGCTAAGTTTATATTGTTATGTTTTTCCTTGGCTGGTTCATGAGATCTACCTATTTTCACCTCTACCAAGTATGTTACAATATTCCTTCCAAAATAGATCAATTCATACTTTAACCAACAATGAGTAAGTGCTCCTGCTTTTCTATTTACTTAAAAACACTTACTCTTATTTTAATTGATGGCAAAATAATAGGTCATATGTGGTATTTTCTGCAGTTTTATTTTTATTTTTATTTTTGGTACTGGGAATTGAACTCAGGACCTACATGTTTGCCATATGGGTGCTGTACCACTGAGCTATCTCCCCAGCTCCATTGTGGTTTTAATCTACATTTCTCTGGTTACTAGTTAGGTGAGACATTTTTATTGGCCGTTCACATATTTTTTTTTTTCTGTGAATTTCCTCTTCATATCTCTCACCCATTTTTCTATTGGCCTGTTTGTCCTGTCTTTTTCTTGAAGATATTTTTCTTTTCTTTCCTTTTTT
>NW_004529821.1:0-1959 GCF_000260255.1 Octodon degus
AGCACTTATTCTACTGAGCCATCTCCCCGGGCCCTGTACTTTATATTTAATAAATAACTTTAGTGCTCCCACTACAATCTAATGTCTTTAATTTTCTCTTTTGGATGCTCTGCAACTGAGGTCTGGAGACCAAAAATTAGAAAGATAGATGGGCTAAGAGGAGAGCTAACATTTTGGCCCTAATCCTCCAAAGTCAATGGGGACCCAGGATATATGAGAACCTCTGCTGTGACAGCCTGTAACTCAGTTGAGTTTCTGATCAAGGAGATTGTGAGGCCATAGAGGAATGTGATTCTGTGGTGTATAGCGTATAGCAGATAGGCTCAGGAGAGTCCCTGGGAGAAAAACTCTCCCAAGCATTCACAGAAAGCAACTTGGTCAAGCAATGGTTATGACTCATCCTGATGGCTGACACCGACAGAAGTACTGAGAGGCACTGTGTTTGGTGACAAGGTAAATCCTGAGGAGACTTAACTGACCTTGATAGGTAGCAAGAAGTTACTTTTAATTCATATAGGTCTCACGTTTAACTTGGTCTTGAACATCCAACAGAAAAGTGCAAACACAAATACATAAAACTATGCCATAGCAATACTAATTTCCCCCAAAATTGGTTTATTCTTGCTTAGAGACTACCAAATTCCAAGTGACCATACAGATAAAATCAACCATGAAATTTAGATTCCTCCTACCGGGATCCACTGGATGTACCTCACAAAGAGAGTTCATAACTGATAAACTACAACAGGACTCCTATCTGAGGCCATTAGATTTTTTTAAATCTCTGATGTTTTTTCTTTTTTTTCCAGGATCGGGGATTGAACTCAGAACCCTGCGTTTGCCACGCAAGCACTTACTCTACTGCGCTATCGCCTCAGCCCCCGATGTGGCTCTCTGGAGGGGGTCCCTGACTGCAGCTTCCCTTTACGTAGACATTTCTTTTGTTATTATTATTATTATTATTATTATTAATCTTTCATTTATTTAGTATAGGGTCTCTCTGCACAGTTCAAACTCATAGCGATCCTCCTGTCTCAGCCTCCCGTGCACTGTGATCACAGGTGCACGCCACCACGCCCAGTCTTAGTCACTGTCTCAGCGCACTGCACCCTGAGGAACAGGCCAAGCCCCAGTCCCTGTGCCTGCCTAAGTAGGCACGTTAGTCTGATGAATTATCTGGCCAGCCCTTCTTACCTATCTACATCCCCCATTTTTTAATTTTTTTTAAAAATAGTTTGAAACAGGATCTTGATACCTTGTCAAGTTGCCCAGGCCTGGCTAGAATTTAGGAGGAAAGTTATCGTTCCCCATGTTAGGCACTGTCACTCACATTACCAGTGAAGTGGGCCACTTTGCAGGGGAAGGTAGCTGGGGTTGGAGCCAGAAAGCCAAGGTGCACCACAGGCAGTGCCATGTGTTTCCTTCTGGAGGGAGGCCTTCTCTTTCCTCTCAAACAGTGGAGGGTATTGCTCTGTTCTTGAGGCAGCCACCCTCGTAGTTAGTATATCTGTGCCGCACCCTGTCATCTTCCTCTCTTTGTGACGCTATTGTGGTGTCATGTTGTCATTGTGTTCCCTCACTGACCATTGCCCTGTGTATTGCTATTGAGCTGCCCTCCAGGATGCTGTTGCCAGAGTGAGGTGGCCTGCAGCTCCTTCTATACTTTGCAACACTTAGCAAGGAGGGATGACCATCCTAATGCTAGTTTCCCCTGGAGAAAAAAATGAAAAGAACCAGATCTTCATTGCAGAGGACTCTGGGCAGAGCCAAGGGTAAGCAGAAAGGAAGAGAAGGGAAAAAACATTAACTGGACAAGGAACAGGGGCTCAGCCCTAAGACTCCTAGAGGTGCCAACTAAGTGCTGGCATAGGTAGAAGCAACCATCTTCATTGTAGGAGACAACTTCCAGGTCCTTGTCTCGGTCCAAGAAGCCAGTATTTGTAATCCCAAAGTTACGTT
>NW_004529822.1:0-1957 GCF_000260255.1 Octodon degus
TGAGGTTGCATTTTGTTCCTTATCGTCATTTTGTGGAGCACTGTCTTTTGACCTTTCTTGTAGATCTTTGCTGTAGTTATAACCTTCGCACGTACTGAAGTTCAGATGCAGCTCTACAAAGTTTGGACTTATCCAGCTGCATCTGGCTTGGGTCTGGCTGCTGTGCTCAGCTCCTTCCCTCTGCTGCCTTTGAGGGTGAACCTGTTGTGCCCCTGGGCTAGGACTGGGTCTATGGGTTCCCGGAGCTCGGCCTTGACTGCATATTTTAAAATTTTATTTGAAAAAGAGAAAGATCGAATAGCAGGAACAAAGAAAAAATAAGGCAACAGCAACAATACAAACGGTAAGAAATTTCAAAACAAGAATGTAAAATTAATAATGACTGGTATACTACATATTTTTGTCATCAATCTGGTGCTCAGACTACCAGATATAGGCATGCAAGATTTATCAAACAGTTAAACATTAACTCTTCCTTTCCTTTTTTTAATTTTAATTTTTTTAATTTTTTCTCTTTTTTCCATAATTTTATTGAGAAACAAATAACAATGAGACAGTTTCAAACCAAATTGGTAGGAGAGTTTCAATAATTAACACATTGTATACATTCTTCCTAGTGGTTAATTGCTGTACAAGATGCAGACATGATATCCTATTTAGAAACACCATTGGAACAAATCACTCTATTCATTAAGAGAATGTAATTATATATCTATCCTGACCACTTTGAATACACAGATACAAAATGGACATTCATCTGTATCCCTTTTTTTTTGGTAAGTTCTGTTATTTGAATATTATAGGTGTGTAAACTCAGCAAAATATTCTAAAATAGTCCAGTGGCCCATAATAGTATTGGGTCTTCCGCTTGACTGGCAATGTCAGAAATTGTTGACCTGAGTCCCCTGCAGGTCAACATAACAGCATGGCTTTACTTCTTATATATCGTTTTTATACTTTTCTGTACAATTAATTTTGGAAAATTTCATTTTTGTGTATCTTGGTATGATTTTATTCATATTTCTTGTGCAAAAGGTTCATCTTCCTTGGAAATGTGCTACAATTTTAACTAAATTTAGAATTTTTAAATCATTGAATATTTATTTATTTTTATTTTTTATTTATTTTTTTAAATTTTATTTATTTATTTGTGTGTGTGTGTGTGTGTGTGTGTGTGTGTGTGTGTGTGTGGCCAGCTCAGCCCACCAGGGAGAGGGGCTGGCTGGCATGTGGTGCTGGGGGATTGAACCGCTGTCCCTGTGTGTTGCTAAGCTTGTGCTAAGTAGATGCTTTAAACCACTGAGCCATCTCAACAGCCCCTATTTTATATTTTTTATTTTATTTATTTATTTTTTTTGGTAGTTTCCCCAATAATTTTATTGATAAACAAATAGCAATGAGACAGTTTCAAAGCAAATTGTAGGACAGTTTCAATAATTAACACATTGCATACATTCTTCCTAGTGGATAATTTGCTGTACAAGATGCAGACATGATATCCTATTTACAAACACCATTAGAACAAAATATTCCATTCATTAAGAGAATGTAACTATATATCTATATTAACCACTTTGAATACACAGATACAAAATGGATATTCATCTGTATACACTTTTATTTTTAAGTTCCCTTATTTGATTATTATAGGTGTGTAAACTCAGCAAAATAGTCTCAAAGAGTCCAGCAGCCCATACTAATATTGGGTTTTCCACTTAACTGGCAATGTCAGAAATTGTTGACATGAGTCCCCTACAGCTCAACATAACAGCATGGCTTTACTTCTTATATTTTTTTTTCAAAGTTTTATTGATAAACAGCAATGAGACAGTTTCAAATCAAATCGGAAGTACAGTTTCAACAAATAATACACTGCATATATACTTCTTAGAGGTTAATTGCTGTACAAGATGTGGACTTGTGATCCTATTTACAAACACCATTAGAACAAATCATT
>NW_004529823.1:0-1894 GCF_000260255.1 Octodon degus
TTCCACTGAGCCATCTCCCTGGGGCCCCCTCAAAATACTTTTTAATTCAGTATCTTAAGAGTAGTCTGGGCTCTTAAGGTTCATCTACTCGGGTGCATTTTACAGGTGCGGAGACTGGAGGCAAAAAAGGGTGGTCAGTCTTGGAGCCCTGGAGGAATGGCTGGTCAGTCATGGAGCCCGGGCCTTTGGTCCTGGCTCTCTGTCTCCCTAGGCAGTTTTAAGACCAGAGTAGCTTGGAGGAGAACATGGGGGAACAGTTTGTCCAGTTGGGAGACACAAGGTTACTCCCAGTAATATAGGAGAGAGAAACTGAAACTCTCAACCTAAAAGATACTAGGGATGAATTTATGTTCTCTAACACTGAAGAATGACTTTTGGGAACAATGGAGCAGAATATATTTACTAGGGGAAAGAAAGCTTCTGTCAAGAGAGAGACAGAGGGGGAACCGAGTAGGTTGCTAAGGACCCTGCCTTTTCTAGGGGCTTTATCAAGCAAAACTGCTAGTTGAGGTGGGTCTGAGGTGGAAAATGTGGGAACTTGCAAGGTGGGCATGAGGTGGGACAAAACTGTGGCCAGCCAATAAAATTATAGGTACAATTGCTCAGGTAAAATTGATTAAATCTGGGATCAGATGGGGAAGCGAGTCTCCATCATGAATACAGGACAGGAGCTTTCTTGTAGGGGGATCTGAAACGCATGTGGGAATATTACTTGTGGCCTTGGCTTCTCTTCAGTCCGGCTCTGCTTCCCTTTATCTTCCATCACCATTAGGCACTGTAAGCAGCCACGGCTATCGCAGGGGCTGATCAGGACAGTAAGAATGAAGCTAAATATAACTGTCTGCGTGCTGCCTGATGTGCTCAGCTGCATCTGCAGGGGAGAGGTTTACATTTTTGAGTCTGGGATGGGCTTCTTTCTAGCCCAGACAGAATGGATGAAAGCAGAGAGGAAAGGGTGGGAAAATACTTCAAAGGTCGGTAGGGTATTGATTCCCCCCTTCCCTTTCCCTCCCATACTCCCATCCTTGTAAAGGGCTTCGGGAAAACCAGGATCTTGCTTTCCTGCCACCAGGCAGTTAACAAGTACTTGCTGTGTTTTTTCAACTTAATGAATGTTGTGAAACAAATATTATTCTCCCTGGCTTGAGGGAATTTATAATCTATTGGGACAGACAGCATTTGTTAACTGCTGTAATTAGCAAATATGGAAGATCTCAAGTGTTGAATACTAACTGTGAATATATTTATAGTTAATAAACAAGAATTTTATGTTTTAAAACCATAGGGAAACTTCTTAGACTAGGAAGGCTATTTTTCTGGTCTTTAAAAGTTGGGCTGAGGTAGGCATAGTGCTGCATGCCTATAATCTGAAGGCTGGGGCAGGAGGGTCTCCATGAGTTCAAGGCCAGCCAGGGCTACATAGTGAGTTCAGGGTCAGGCTGAAATACATAAGAGTCTCAAAAACCAACCAAACAAAAAGAAAAAGAAAGTAATTTTGGGTTGATATCATAAGCAAAATAGGGGTGGGATGTGTTCAGAATGTGGCCAGCAGTAGTACCTGGAGAGAATGTGGTACCTCGGGTCCCAGTGATGAGCTGCCTTGAGCTAGGAGGTCTGGCAGAACAGAGCTTGAAATGTGAACTGTATGACAGGAAGCGGTGCCATGAAATGTGGAATTTTGTAGAAATCTCTTGTAGAAGGAAGGAGGGTGATTTTGGAGAGGACAGAGCCTCCTAAAGAGTGTTGGGGATGGGCACCTGGAACATGGAGGAAGGGGTGAGTCCTGGAGAATATTTCAGGGTGGACTAGGCAGGACCTAGGCACGGGATCGTAAGGGTGAAGGCGGGAGAAAGGGAGTGTGACCTGTGAGAATAGACAAATACTGATAGGATAT
>NW_004529824.1:0-1950 GCF_000260255.1 Octodon degus
GATGGCCACCACCACCACTGGGTTAGAAATCTGGTCAAGAATCTGTCGAGCTTCCTGGTTCACTGACAGCTCCTCATTCACATTTTCTATCAGACACACGGGGGCCAGCATGTTAGGCTCAGATTCCATGGTAACGTTCCAAGCTGGAATAAGGAAAAGAAACAAGCAGATATTTAGGGATGATGATTGCACTAAGGTGCAAATATACTCTGACCTTTTAAATACACTCTTAAATATTGTTAAAATTAATTATGAAATCATATATAACATATGACATACATAGCATATATATCTGTCAATGTATGCATTATTGGTATTGTAAATTAAATATATAATATATATATTGTAAATTACATATATAATATATATATGTAAATTACATATATATATTATATATATATATGCCAAGACCAAAACACCAAAATGTGGATAATATAACACTGTTACTGTACAGTGCTGTCATTCCCCAGCATGATAATCCTCTGAAAGACATTGGTTATATTGCAAGTAACTTCTCCATTAACCTGCAATAATTTGTTAAGGAATATTATGCTTGAGGATAAAAAAATTTCTCTCAAAACTCTCGTGTATTTCAAAGAAGGCCTTGGAAGTTGATTGGATCCTGGGATGCTATCTTCATGACAGCAGTAATCCATTGGTAAGTTCACGGCTGAGTCTTGTTGGAAGGTGAAGCCTAGTTGGAGAAGGCAGCTAAGTGTAGGCATGCCTATGGATGATTATCTTTTATTTTTCTCCTCCATGTACTCTGTTTCCAACAATCATGAGATGCTCAAAGGCCACAATATTTGTCCCTAGGAGATAGCCAATCATGCAATGAATCCTCTGAAACTTTCAGCCAAAATCAACTTCTCTTCCTTCAGCTCAAACGGATTCAATAGTTGAATATTTTTTTTTCTCACCAAAGAGAGAGGTAACTGATATAGAAACCTAGTACGGAAGTAGTGGAGATGATGTAATGATATCTGACCATGTGATTCAGAAATCTTTAAGGCAGGGTTGTGGGAGGAGTTGAAAAGTTTATAGATACGTGCTATACTTTTGGAGGTTTTTGAGCACAAAGGTCAGTACTTCTTGGGAGATGCTGACCCAAAAGTTGATACATGTGTGAACAGTAAAGGCCAGGCTCATGAGTTTCAGATATGACTGAGAACATAATTGAGGTTAACAAGTTTATGAGTCCAGGTTGTGATATCTATTGACGTAGTAAGACTATCTCTTTCCCTCAAAATATTAAATTAAAAAATACATCTATATAGCTCAATGCTAAGGGAGTGTGCTCAATCCTCAGTACCAAAAAAATAAAAAAAGTTGGCAGACCAGGATATTGGATATTTGCACAGTAGTAAGTCTTCCTTAGTTTTAATCTTAAAAAAACCTATTAAGCAGACATTTATACCATAATTTTAATGTCATTGTATTAAAATAGCAGTTCATGATATGTGTGATTATTTGAGAACAGGTCATATTTTAATGTTGATTAAAATATCACAAAAATTTACTTTATAATTATATATGCCAAATATTCAGAATGTATCGGCTTTCCTCAATAAAAACATAGTTTGGATAATTTTACTGCTAATTTCTGCTGGTCTATCGAAAGGAGTAGTTAATTCTTAGAATTTTTTAAAATTTTTTTGATTCTTATTTTTTATTCTTTTTAAAAAATTTCTTATGTTATTTTTAAACCAATTTTTTCAGTTTTATATCTGGTAAACTAAGCAACTCATTTGAAGATAACATCATGCAATACAACAACCATTGTTAATTCCTACTACTTTAATGAAATTTTATATTATTTCTCTTTTTTTGCTACCTTTTATGCTTAAAAAAATAATAATACTGGCTGTATCTTTAACGTGTGGATTTAAGCAAGGAGATTTGTTTATCTAACCCAAAATTTTAGGGTAATAAGTGATCTTCAATGTGGTA
>NW_004529825.1:0-1897 GCF_000260255.1 Octodon degus
CAGGAGGGCCCTCTACTGAGGGGTCGGGATTGGGGGAGGACGCCCAGCCTCAGGGGTTGCGGCCCTCCACGGGAGAGAAGGCTGAGTCTCCCGGATGCCTTCCGTGGTTGCTGCCTGCCTCCTGCCTACCCACGGCTCCCATATCCCCCCAGGCGGCGGTCCCTGCTAAGGATGAGGCAACTGCTGGGCCCAGCCTCAGGAAGTTGCTCCTGGGCTTCAGGATTTAGCTCCCCACTCTGTGGTTACAGCTGACACTGCTTTTGCTCTGCCAGAGGTTACAGCCTTCTAAAGCTCAGGTCTTGGGGGAAGGCTCAGCACCACTGAAACACCGGGAGATGGAGGAGCAGTGAGCTTTTCTGTGGCACCCTGACTGCCAGACTGCACGCGCGGGCGTGTGAGGGCGCGCTGCTTCTCTGGGCTGTGGCACGTGTCTGCATGAAGGGCAGCAGGAGCCACACTGCTGGAAGAGACCTGTCCCCATGTTCTCCACTGGTGCACCTGCTGGGAGACTGGGAAGATGGAGAAAGGGAGCTGGCTGGCCCTGTGGTGCTGCGGGCAAGCGGGCAGCTTTCCGAGGGGCTCCGGGCACAGATGTGGCCTTTGTCAGCTACCCCCAGAGCTACACCTCTGGCCCCATGGGTCCTTCAATGCAAATGAGGTAGGCTCCTCACGCGAGTCCAAAACGGGGTTTCAGGATGGAGGGTGTTAGGATCTTGGATCTGGACCTTCACGCTCCACACGTTAGATCTGCTGACTCCACATCCTTCCTTTGAAATCCACACCACATTTTTCTTCCTCTTTCCCCGGGCCTCCTCAGAATCTCCAGGCCAGAATTTAAATATTATTAGCCATAATTGATCTGCCTGGGACTAAGGCTTCTCCTGGCTCTCTGCAGAGCAGCAGGAAGTGGGGTGAAGGCGCTGGTGCAAGGGTGCACAGGTTTGTGGGAGCTGCCTATGCCTCGGCACACTCGTCAACTGTCAGAGGTCGCAAGGTCCTCTGTGAACCCTTTGCAGAGAGGACAGAGAATTTTAGTAGGGTGTACTAGGAAATGCTTTTCCTTTAGCTCTGTGTACCTCAAACTCAATTGTCTAAATTTTTTCTTTTATACAAACCCAGGGAAATATTTACGGATCCCGCTTACAACTCCGCACACAGACATGGTGACCTTCTGTGTTTCAGTTACATGCATCTTCCAACAAGACATATATTCGCGCATAAGTCATCTGAAGGTCATGCATAGGCCCTTTCCTAACGCAGCCTTATGAACACACATGCATGGATGTGCTCACCAAACGCCAATGCATATGTTATATGCATAACTGTGCAGGAAGACGCAGCTGCAGACCTGCGTGCCGCCCCTTCAGGACGGGCCTCCCTGCTGCACTTCAGACCCCGCCCACCGCCTGCCCAGGCATTGGCCACAGCCCCGTCCCTTCACCCCCATGCCACGCCCCTTTCCCAGCAATTGCAGTTAACTCGCTCCCCTTGTCTCATTCTCTCCTCCAGCAGCAGTCTGTGGGTGGAAACTTCTGTACCCCTTGTCGCTTGGCCTGGTCTCTCCTTTTGAGTAGGAGCAGCAGTGTGATGTCAGTGAAGGATTATGGTGCTAGGCATCCGGGCACCTGGGCTCCCAGCTCAGTTGGGCGCATAATAAGGTACTGTGCGTGCGTGCTTATTTTTGTGCGCTCCACATGCCTGGAGGACTTCCACAGAGAGGCACTCAAGTTCTGCCTTGGGTTTCTCCTATAAAACGGGCTAAATGACGTCTGCTTTAACTTCAGCATGGCAGGGAATCATGCAAGGAAGTCATAGAGCAGGGCACTGTGCACTGCTAATGCCCAGCCGGTGTGCGCTGCTAATGCCCAGCCGGTGTGCGGTGCTAATGCCCAGCCGG
>NW_004529826.1:0-1948 GCF_000260255.1 Octodon degus
AATTTTTTTAAAAAATGAACTTATCTGTGTGCTTCAAAATCTATTAAAATTCAAATATTTGGCAAGGATGTATAAAAGCTAGAAACTTGCTACAATGCTGCTGAGAATGTAAAATAATGGTGTGATCTCTTTGGAAAATAGCTTCACAGCAGTTTATGGTACTTTGTCATAGTATCGAAGTAGAGTAATACATATTTGTTAACAAAAAAATCATTTGCGTATATTTAATCAAATTTCTCCTCCTTAAATGTAAGAATATAGTACTTGGGGGCTGGGGAGATAGCTCAGAGGAATAAGCCCTTCCCTAGCAAGTGCATTGGCCTGATTTCAATTCCCTGTTCTGCCAAAATGATTAAATAAATAAATAAAAATATTGTACTTGGTACTGTGAAAAAAAATTAAAAAAATAAAAATAACTGATGTCAAAAAAACAAAAACAAAAACAAAAAAAAACAAAAACAAAATTATGGCCCACTATCCCTCAGACAAAGGATTTCTATCTAAAACAAGAAAAACTGAAAAAAAAATCAGTTCCCCACAATTTATGGATCAGAAAAAGAGGAGAGCATCTAAGATGAGTATACACTTCCCAGATGAAGGAATACAAATGGCAGATAAATATACAAAAAATAAAACAAAAAGTTTCACATCTTTGGCCATCTGAGCAATGCAAATTAAAACAGCACTGAGATTCCATCTCACCTCAGAAACATGGGCGTCATCAAGAAGCCACCCAATAACAAATGCTGGAGGGGCTGAGGGGAAAAGAAACCCTTCTTCACTGTTGGTGGGAGTGCAGGCTAGTGCAACCAGTGTGGAAGTCAGTGTTAAGGTTCTTGAGGAACCTAGCATTAGAGCTCCCGTTCAACCCAACTGTTCCCCATCTAGGAATTTTTTTTCTAGAACTAAAAGCATGAAACCACAGCAATGTATATGCATGCATGTTTATAGCATCACACTCTGTCCTAGCTAAATCTTGGAAAACAACTCAAATGTTCATCAACTCAGGGATGGATAAAAAAAGATGTGGTGTTCTTACACAACTGAATATTAGCTATAAAAAAGAAAAATTCGAGTCTTTTTGGGTTAATGGATGCAAATAGAGATCACACTGAAAAGTGAAATAAATCAGACACACATCATTGTCTTACTCATGTAAGAACATGAAAAAGAAAATAAATTCTGAAAGGTACAATAAATGCTGCGAAAGGAAAGTATCTCTTCAAAGGGAAGGAAAAGAGTGATGAGTTAAATGAAAGAAGGGTCTGGAGAGATATTTCTGTATATATGTGTAAAACTTGGATATTTGTACTGCTGAGTTCTGCTGGCCTACAGAAGAAAGAAATGAAGGCTCATATTTTTATTTTCATTTCTTTTCATTTTTATGTGTTTAGGACAGGGTCTACAGGGTCTATAGGGTCTCATTACTTAGATCAGACTCTTAGTGATCCTCCTGTTTTCAGCCTCTCAAGCGTTGGGATTACAGGTGCATGCCATCATGTCCAGTCTCAATTGCCATCTCAGCATACCCCTGGGGCAGGACCAGCACAGCACACCTGGTATTGAACCACGCTTGTTGTGCTCTGCCTAAACAGGCACTTTAGTCCACTGAGCTATCTGGCTGAACTGTCTTTTTAATTTCATATAACTTTTTTTAACCAATTTTGTAAGCTTATATCTGGCAATCTGAACAATTAAATTGAAGAAAATCTTATACAATACAGCAACCATTATCGAGTTCCTACTGTGTTGTTTGGTGTAGTTCTATATCATTTCTAATTGTTTTCTATTTCATATTCTCTTTTTTTTTTTCAAAGTTTTATTGACAAACAGATAGCAATGAGACAGTTTCAAATAATATCGGAAGGACAGTTTCAACAAATAATACACTGCATATATTCTTCTTAGTGGTTAATTGCTGTACAAGATGCGGACTTGTGATCCCATT
>NW_004529827.1:0-1947 GCF_000260255.1 Octodon degus
CAAAGTGGTTAGGATAGATATATAGTTGCATTCTCTTAATGAATAGAATGATTTGTTCTAATGGTGTTTGTAAATAGGATCTCAAGTCCGCATCTTTTACAGCAATTAACCACTAAGAAGAATATATGCAGTGTATTATTTTTGAAACTGTACTTCCGATTTGATTTGAAACTGTCTCATTGCTATCTGTTTATCAATAAAACTTTGAAAAAAAATTTTAAAAAAAGATGCAGTCATGATATCCTGTCCAAACACTAGTAGTACAAATCTTTCGTTTCACTGAATTAAGAGAAAGTGGCTGTATATCTATCCTATTTTGTATATACAGATAGAAAATGGTCCTTCATTTGTGTTCCCCTTTATTTTGTTTAGTTTTATCAGAGAAGCATATTCCATTGCCATTTAAATATTGTAGGTGCATGAATTCAGAAAAATAATCCAATATAGTCCAGTAGTCCATAATAGTAGTGGGTTATCCATAGGACTGGCAATGTCAGAAGTTGTTGACTTGAGCCTTTTACAGCTCGGCATATTAACATGCCTTCACCTTTTACACCTTGTTTTTATACTTTTCTGCTAGATGGTTAAGATCAAGATAAAGCAAGACCTATATAACAAGAAATGTAACTTTTCACAATACTTAATTTGTTTTGTCTCCTTTTTCAATTGTTTGTACTTTTTCTCTTAATTTCTTATACACTCTTTTTTTTCTTCTTCCAATTTTGCATGCATGCATCTTGTAATATACATAACTGATTGAAAGACAACACTATGTATTATACGAAATACTGTGAAATTCAAATTACTTTGTTAAGTGAAACCTGTATCACTTGTAATATTTTCTGTCTTAATTCTAATTCATAGTCTATTTTTTTTTCAAAATTAAAAGCAAAAGTAATAGAAAAACACTTTACAAATAGATTTTATAAACTGACAGAAAATACTGTGCCTTTGAAATAAAATGTTTAAGCCATCTCTGAAAACAACTTAGAAGACACAAAGAAGGTCGCTGTTTATTGGTAAAGGGAATAATCCACTAAGAGAATATAACAACTGTGAATACATGTATACCAAACATTCAGGCACCCTAGTTCATAATGCTGCTCAACATGAAGGGACAGATGGATAGCAAGACAATTATAGCCAGTCATTCCAACACACCCTTCTCTCTACAAGATACATAATCCAGATGATAAACCAACAAACATCTATCAAAGCCAGACTATATTAAAGATTCAAATGGAGTTAACTGACATCTGCAGGGTGTTCTAGCCAAAACAGCAGAAGACACTTTCTCAACAGCAGCTCACATGTCTTTGTCCAAAATAACCCATAGGTTAAGGCATAAAGAAACTCTTAACAAATACAGGAAACAATGAAATAATCCCATGGATTTGATCAAATGACAATGCAATGAAGTTAGAAAGAGTAAACTAAGCCCCAAAATATTTGCAAAAGCATGAACATTGAGGAATGTACCTTTGAATGATGGGTAGGTCATTGAGGCAATCAGGCAGGCTAATTCTAGAGGTCTAGAGCCAAATGATAATGGAAATACAGCATACCAGAATCTGTGATACAGCAGAGGCCGTTCTAAGATGGAAATTTATAGCTACAAATCCTTACACTTAAAAAAAGGGGCAACATCTCAACTCAATAACATAATAGCACACTTCAAGGTTTTAGAAGAAACAGAAGCAGACAAAACCCCAGATAATGAAGCCCAGAACTAAAATTAATAAAGTCTTAAAGTACATACAAAGTATCGGTGAAATGGAGTTGGTGTTTAGAGAACATAAAAAAGGCTGAGGGGCTGGGGAGATGGCTCAGTAGAATAAGCGCTTGCCTGACAAGTGCAAGGGCCTGAGTTCAATCCCCAGTTCCACCAAGGAGGAAGAGGAGGAGGAGGAGAAAGAGGAGGAGGAGGAGAAAGAGGAGGAGGAGGAA
>NW_004529828.1:0-1943 GCF_000260255.1 Octodon degus
GGCCAGCTCAGCCCACCAGGGGGCGGGCTGGCTGGCATGTGGTGCTGGGGGATTGAACCGCGGTCCCTGATGCTTTTGCTGAGCTTGTTCCAAGTAGGTGCTTTAGACCACTGAGCCATCTCTCCAGCCCCGGAGTTGAATTTTTTAAGAGTAGGAAAATTTCCTGGGGGATAGAAATAGCTGCTGAGCGATAGGAGGGGTCCCAAGTGGGTTGCCCTCTGGTTGAACTTCTGATCCTCCTGCCTCTGCTTCCCAGGTAACTGGGATTACAGGTGTCACTTGTTTTGGGGATGGGGGAGGTTTGAACCCAGGGATTTGAGCATATTAAAAGAGTGTTCTCTTATCTCCTTGTGAGGCTTCTCCCTCAGCCTCTCAGCCTGCCTGGCTTTAACTTTGTTTCTTGAATACCTTTCCATTAGTTTAATGTGTGTAATTATCATAAATAGCTGTTTCATTGTCTCATTTTCCTCTTGGGTACTAGGGATTGAGTCCAGGGTCTTGCTCATGTTAGGCAAGCCTCCTACCAGTAAACAAATCCCCAGTCCCCATGTTTTATTAATACAGGTTAGTTTACTTATCCTAGTCCCTAGATACATGAATTATTTTTATTTTTCTGTAAGAATCTTGTTAAGATTTGGACATTAGATGGAAACTTCAACTAGTACATATGTATATTTTTTATGTATTAAGTACAAGGTCTACAGGGTCTTCTTACTACAGAGATCTGTACTCCTAGTGATTCTCCTGTTTTCAGCCTCCCAAGTGCTGGAATTACAGGCATGTTCCACCACACCCACTCATAGTTGCTGGCTCATCAAGCCCCAGGGACAAGGCTGGCATGGGACTCCCAGGATCGAACCCCAGTCCCTGCACCTGCCTAAGCAGGCGCTTCAGTCCACTAAGCTATCTGGCCAGCCCTAATAGTATAATTCTTTTATATCTTGAAAATACTGAGAGAGCATAACATATAGTTTGCTTTCTTTTGTTTTTTGATTCTTTGGTACTGGGAATCAAACTCATGATCTTGTGCTTGCCAGGCAGACACTATGTCACTGAGCTATATCCCAGACTCTAGTTTGCTTTATTCTTTTGAGTCTTTTTCTAGGGCTGCATTCTCACAAATGAATTCTAAAAAGGTCTGCTATTGTTAAGGGCCTTATTGTTTGCAGGAGTATGATACTAATCTATAACACCACCCACCAACTTTCTAATCATTTTGGGAAAGAACTGCTATAGTTTGTGTTTGAAGTGAGTCAGAGTGGTTAGTTGCCCAGCTGGGTTATTTTTACTGAGAAGAACCTTTGAAGCAGAAAATTGTGTTTGGGGAGTTAATTACCCAAGTTACTCCTTTAACCTTCTGATTCAGGAATTTAAAAATGAAAGAGAAAGTGAGCTAAATGTATTAAAGTACTTTATGTAGGTTATAAAGCAAGTAAGGACTCAGTAAGGAGAGAGAAAAACATTTAGATCTGAAGGATTAAAGAAACAAAAATAACCATTAGTTTGGAAGACTAGAGGGATAGAGCAAAATATAAAATAATTTCATATTTAAATGGGCAGAATGAGTTCTTGTTATTTCCTCCCAGCTTTTTACTTCCACTCACCTGTTTAAAAATTTATTTTGATGTAACAGCTGAACATTAGTGCCACTATATGATCAGAAAATGAAGGTTTTTTTTAAATGTTTCCTTTTTTTTTTTATGGTCAACTCAGCCCACCCCGGGGGCGGGGCTGGCATGGCATGTGGTGCTGGGGATCCAACCGAGGTCCCTGCATGCTTTCCTAAGCTTGCCTAAGCAGGCGCTTTCAACCACTGAGCTATCTCGCCAGCCCTGAAGGTTTTTTTTTGAAAGACTTTATTTCTTGGGGCTGGGGAGATGGCTCAGTAGGATAAGTGCTTGACTGGCAAACGCAAGGATCTGAGTTCAATCCCCGGTTCCGCA
>NW_004529829.1:0-1903 GCF_000260255.1 Octodon degus
GTACTGAAGTTCAGGTGGAGCTCTACAGATTTTGGAGTTATCCAGCTGCGTCTGGCTTAGGTATGGCTGCTCTGCTAAGCTCCTTCCCGCTGCGGACCTGGGCTAGGATTGGGTCCGGGGGTTCCTGGAACTCGGCAGAAATTCCTGGGCTAGGACTGGGTCTGGGGGTTCCCGGAAGTCGGCAGAAATTCCTACCTACTTGATAGGTTTTTAAAAATTTAATTTATTTATTTTTGTGGCCAGCTCAGCCCACTCTGGGGGCGGGACTTCCAGGGGCATGTGGTGCTGGGAATTGAACCGTGGTCCCTGCGCTTTGCCTAAGCTTGTCTAAGCAGGTGCTTTAGACCACTGAGCTATCTCTCCAGCCTGATAGTTTCTTTTTTATTAAGATCTTCTATGTTAAGAACATGGCATGCCATCTGCCAATAAAGACAGCTTGACTTCTTTTCCTATTTGAAATCCTATTATTTATTCCTTTTGACTGATTGTTCTGGCTAAAATTTCAATGTACTATATTGAACCAGACTGGTAAGACTTCATCTCCTTCCTGATTTATTTATTTATTTATTTAGCAGCACCGGGGATTGAACTTAGGACCTCGTGCTTGCCAGGAAAGTACTTATTCTACTGAGCTATCTTGCCAGCCTGATTGTTCCTGATTTTATAGGGAATACTTTAAGTTTTCCTCAGTATGTTGTTGGTAGTGGGCTGTCATAAATGGCTTTTATCAGTTGAAATTAAAACTTCGGTACCTATTTTCCTCAAGAGTTTTATCATGATTGGGTACTGGATTTGGTCTAAGTCTTTTTCCACTTCCATTGAGATGGTCATGT
Source organism: Octodon degus (assembly GCF_000260255.1). Classification (NCBI taxonomy): domain Eukaryota; kingdom Metazoa; phylum Chordata; class Mammalia; order Rodentia; family Octodontidae; genus Octodon; species Octodon degus. The sequence continues at coordinate 834 of NW_004529829.1, forward strand.
GACTTTGAGCCTTCTGTTTAGGTGAGATAGTATGTTTATTGATTCATGCATATCAAACCATGCTTTTATCCTTGGGATGAACCCACTTGGTAATGATATATGATCTGTCTAGTGACGTATATTCTATTCAAAAGTATCTTATTAAAGTTTTTTGTGTTTATGTTCATTGAAGAAATTAGGCTATAATTCCTGAAATTCAACAATAAGAAAACAACTTGATTTTAAGTGGGTTTGTAATCCTAATATTCTAGGAGACTAAAGCAGGAGGACTATGAAGTTTGAGCCCATCCTGATAATCTAAGTGACTTAATGATACCCTGCATCAATACAATAAACCAAAGAGACTGGGGATTTAGGTCAGTGTGAAGGTCTTGGGTTCAATCAGCAGTACTGCAAAGAAATATCTGACCAGATGCCTCAGCAAAGAAGGTTCATAGGTGTCAAATACACAGTATGAAATGATGTTCCATGCCATACATCATCAAGGAATTACAAATTAAAATAATCCAGCAATGGCTGGAGAGATAGCTCAACAGACTAAGACAAGCTCAGGAACCAGGCTTTGATCCCAGCACCACATGCCTGCTGGCCCTACGCTTGGGCACACTGAGTAATCCCAGAACTGGGGAGGCTGAAGACAAGAGGATCACTATGAGTCTGAACTGTGTAGTGAGACCCTGTACCAAATACATTAAAGAAAATTTAAAAAGTAAAATAACCCAGCAATAGCAGTGCATACATATATTAGATTGGCATTTAAAAACCCAAAACAAAACAAAAAAGGGGGTGTTGCTGAGAGAATCTCTACCATTTCCGCTTGCAAAAGTGGAACTGAATGTTGTTTTTTTTCCTTTTTTTCATAATTTTATTGAGAAACAAATAGCAATGAGACAATTTCAAATCAAATTGGTAGGACAGTTTCAATAATTAACACATTGCATACTTTCTTCCTAGTGGTTATTTGTTGTACAAGATGCAGACATGATATCTTATTTACAAACACTATTAGAACAAATCCCTCCATTCATTGAATTAAGAGACTGTAGCTATATATCTATCCTAATGATTTT
>NW_004529830.1:0-1943 GCF_000260255.1 Octodon degus
GTGGAGGGGCGTTTGTCCCCAGCTTCCCTGCTCACCATCCGGGCGGGAAGAGGGGTTCTCACGGCGTGGCACGTGGAGGGGCGTTTGTCCCCAGCCTCCCTGCTCACCATCCGGGCAGGAAGAGGGGTTCTCACGGCGTGGCACATGGAGGGGCGTTTGTCCCCAGCCTCGCTGTTCACCATCCGGGCAGGAAGAGGGGTTCTCATGGCGTGGCATGTGGAGGGGCGTTTGTCCCCAGCCTCCCTGCTCACCATCCGGGCGGGAAGAGGGATTCTCACGGCGTGGCACACGGAGGGTTTGAGCAGGATCGGGAAGAGCAAGGGTTGAGAAAGGAGTCGCATCCCCAAAAGCCTCCTGCTTGTGAGTGCCTGGGAGGCACGCAAAGCCAGGTCTCTGAGACAACCCATCCTGCCAGGAGTCCTTGCCAGTGGCTGTGGGCTCAGCTCCCCTACCATCTAGCACTAGGAATCGGAGCAAGATTGTGAGTCAGTGAGCCTTAAGTCTCAGTAGCACGCACCCCTGCAATCATTGTACATCACACAAAACTATGTGCCCACAACTGGTCAGTGCTTTCAGAAGCTAGCTATGCCTTGGCATACAAAGGGCAGCCGTGTGTCAGCCCTGGAGGCTGGCTGAGAGGATAGATGGGCTACCAGACCAGAAGGCAGCATACTGGGTCCTAAGAGACATGCAGAGCTGTGTGTACACAGTAGAAAAGCCAATCTGTAATCGGAAGCCTGAGCTGATCAGATCAGAACAGCAGGGAGGAGCCCTCCCGGAAGAGGAGCTGGGAGAACCAGAACGAGGAAGAGCACAGTCCAGAGAGGCAGAGTCCAGCAAGGCCCTGAGTAGGTGGCATCGTCTCCAGTGGGGCTCTGGCTGTTGCGCTCTGTGGAACCAGGAGCTCAGAGAAGAGCCTCCCTTCTCGGGTTCAGTGTGAGCAGCTGCTTTGATTTGTTTACTTTCTGTGGTGGATGTTTGGATAAGACGTTGGGGAAATGTTCTTGTGCTAAACCTAAGCGTGGAAGCGCTGTCAGTAGAAGATGGCCTGAGACGGGTGAGGCCTGTCCTGGTGGGGTGGGGTCTGGGACCTGCCCAGGCCTTCCAGAGGTGGGAGAGCGCCCTCTCCTCAGGGCCTCAGGGACTCCATCGGACCACAGGCCTTGCAGTTTCTGTGGGTAGCCATGACTCAGCCTACTTCTTGAGGATGCAGGTTTCCACCCTGAATGCCAGGTTCAACTGTCCCCACAGCCACAGCCTGGGTGCTTTGAGTTCCTTTAGAGGAATTCCAGTTCATCATGGGTCAGGGTCTGCTCCTAGCTCTCGGAGCTTCCTTGGGACAATCATGTTGCCTCTGGGCTGCAGACGGTAGAGGTGCTGTGACTCTCAGGGCCCCTTTAGTCTTGACACGCACCAACAGCAGTCAGGGACCCTAAGAGCAGGGTGGAACGTTTTGCTTGCGTACCTGCTGCCTCCTTCAGTTTTTTGTTGCCACAACAAAATACCTGAGGCACATTTTTATACAGGACAATTTGGCCCACAGTTTGGAGGCTGGAAATTCACACAGCGCAGGGCCAGCTTTGACAGCCCTCACGACGCATGGCGGAGTATTGCGGGAGGGGGAGTTCCCGCCTTAGCAGAAGCCCTGTGTCCTCCTGAGGGAACACCGCCTCGCAACCCAGGGAGCACCCGCAGCGCCTCGTGGGCGCTGCGCTGAGGGCTGCTGGGCCTTCTGGGAGTGAGCAGCAGCCCCCTGCGCCTCTGCTGCTCGGCTGCCCCTGGCTTCCCTCTATGTGTTCCATGCCACTTGTAAAGAAAAGGGGCCAGCAAACATCGCACAGGAGCCCATGGGGCGTTCTCCATTCTAGTCTGTGTCTCCAGCAGAAGGCCGGGCGGCGTGCGAGGGGGCAGGGCAGCTGCTTTCCAGGGTGCTCGCAGAGCCC
>NW_004529831.1:0-1938 GCF_000260255.1 Octodon degus
GCAAATCCTGTGGATAACTCGCTACTATTATGTACTAATGGACTATATTGGATTATTTTGCTGAATTCACGCACCTACAATATTTCAATGGCAATGGAATACCCAACTCTGACAAAATTTAAAAAAAAAAAACAGAATATAAATGAAGGACTATTTTGTATCTATGTATACAAATCAGTTGGGAAAAATATAGCTATTTTCTCTTAATTCAATGAGAAGAAAGATTTGTACTGATACTGTTCATATAGTACATCAAGTCTGCATAATGTACTATGAATAACCAATAGGAAGACAACAATATGCAATGTATTAATTATTGAAACTGTCGTACTAATCGTTTTTGAAACTGTCTCATTGCTATTTGTTTCTTAATAAAATTTAAAAAAAGAAAATATGAGGAAAATAATGCCATTCTCATTGTCACTAAGAAAAGTTAAATACTTAGAATTTAACTTAATGGAAGAAATCAAAAACTTCTACAATGATGATACAATCTACCTTTTCAGGTAACAATTTTTTTTTGTACCGTGAATCAAATCATGACCTTATGTATTCCAGGCAGGCTCCATGCCACTGAGCTATATTTGAAGCTCCAAGACTTCTATAATGAAAAGGACAGTACAAGTCTGCCCTAAAGAAGTATAAATTTGTCTCATATGTGAGAAATGATTGTACCTTGAGACCATAATGTTACATAAAATAAATCGGAGACACAGCTTAAATGTCACATTGTTGCTCTCATGTGGAAAAGAATAAATTATAAAACAAAAGCATCAAAATACAAAGGAAAGTAATTGGAAAACACAACTTATTTCATGGCAAAAAAAAAAAAAACACTGAAATTAAGTACCTACCAACTAAACAATAACTAGGCCCTGATGGATTTACTGCTCAATTGTACAAAATGTTTAAAGAAGAATTTGTTGCACCATTTTTCTAATTCTTCAATGAAATTAAAAGCAGATCAAGAGTTCCAGACTCATTTCTATAAGCAAGCATTACCCTGACATCCAAGCCAAAGAAGGATCAATGAAAGAAGGGAACCATAGACCAATCTCTCTCTCTCTCATGAATATGGACTAAACAATCCTCAAGGAGATGCTGGCAAAGAGAATGCAGGAAATCATCAAAAAGATTGTACACTATGAAAAAGCAGGATTCTCCAAGGGATACAGGGATGGTTCAGTACGTTCAAAACAATAAATGTAACACATGATACCAACAGTGCCTAGAACAAAAACATGTGATCATTTTATAATATATAGAAAAAGAGTTTGATCAAGTCCAAAATAACATTCATTATAAAAAAAATTACTCTACAGAAATCAGAATATATCGTCATCATCTAATTTTGATAAAAACCACCTATGAGAAACCAACAGACAATGTCATGCAAATGGGCAATAACTGAAATCCTTTACTCTAAAATCAGGAAAAGGCAAGGATGTCCACTATCACCACTCTTATTCATATAGTTCTCTTAAGGAGTAGCCGGGATATTAAGCAAGAGAAGCAAATAAAAGGGATATGGTTTGGAAAGGAACATTTGAAGTATCCTTAGTGGAGGATGACATGTTACTCTACAAAGAGGACCCAGAAACTCCCCAATGACTCAGCCACAAATAAGGTTAAGCTTGAGACGTTTCTAAATATTGTATGTGCATTGAGAACATACTTGTCTATGAGATAAATTGGAAATGCATGTGTAAATCCTTCATGATTTCTCTGGTGTGAGAGGCTAACACAGTATAAATAAGGACTAAAATATGTAATACATATTGTACAATAGGAAGAAAATTTTCAAGTAGGAAGGGGAATGAGGGAGGATGGGAAAAGGAAGGAAAGGAAAATCAAGAAAAGCATGAAATGATCAAAAAAGCTTTTGTAGATAAGGAGGAGAAGGGCTGACAGGAGGGGACATGAACAGAAAAAATAAAG
>NW_004529832.1:0-1909 GCF_000260255.1 Octodon degus
TTACTAAATAATTTTAAATTTTCTAAATTTATGTGCTAGTTAGCTTTCCTATATCTTCTTATGTCTGGTTTGAAAAATGGCTTTCCAGAACCTTGACTATCCGTTCTAAATGCTGCAATGTTTTGGGAAAATATTTCTCCTGCTGTTTCTTCAGGGTCTGTACTAATGCCTGCATTGCATTTCTAACATTGGCAATTTCCACTCTTCAATGTCTGGATTAGTTTTTCTGGATTTTTATCAATTTGATAATTTTTTTCCAAGGAACATTTTTACCTTTGGTAATCTTCTGTGTTATGCGATTGTTTTCCTGTTCACTTCCTTTGTTTCTGTATTATTGCCTATTTTTATCTTTTTTAAAAAATTATATATTTGGTACAGGGTCTCACTGAGCAGCTCAGACTCACATAGTGATCCTCCTGTTTTCAGCTTCCCCAGTGCTGGGATTACAGGGGTGCCCCACCGTGCCCTGTCTCAGTGGCTGGCTCAGTGCCCCTGGGGCATGGCTGGCATGGCATGTGGTGCCAGGGATCGAACCCCAGTCCCTACACTTGCCTAAGCAGGTGCTTAGTCCACTGAGCTATCTCACCAGCCCTCTTATTTTCATCTTTGTGTTTAGTTTACTCTTTATTTTCTAGGTGGGCATGGATATTTATCAAGACTTAGTCTTTTCTGGTCAACCACTATGGAAATCCATATGAAGATTCCTCAAAAACTAAGATTAGAGATCCCATTCAACCCTTCTGGGTATTTTCCCCAAAGAACCGAAAACATCATACCACAGTGATATATGTGCACCCGTGTTTATAGCAGCATAATTCATCATAGCTAAATATAGGAAACAAGCCAAATGCCCATCCGCTGAGGAATGGATAAAAAAGATGTGGTATTTGTATACAGTGGAGTATTAGCGATATAAAAGAGAAAAATTCAAGGCTTTTATAGATAAGGGGATGCAATTACAGACCATACTCACAAGTGAAATAACTCTGACCCACATGTGTAAACATCATATTATCTCCCTAGCGTAAGAATCTGAAAGAGTAAATAAAATCTGAAAGGTATAACAGATATTGCAAAAAGGAAAGAGACTGTTCAAGGGGAAAGAACAACTGGGGTGAGGAAAAGGAGAAAAGAAAGAAGGAAGGGAAAAAACTATACATATGTGACGCAGGATGGACTGGATAATTACACTACTGATTTCTGTTGGTCTATCTGTTGAAAGGAGAAGTTGGTGCTTAAAATTGTTTTCTCTCTCCTTTTTAATTTTTTATAACATTCTGGACCAATTTTTTATCCTTTTATCTGGTAATCTGAACAAGTAATTCAAAGACAACAATATGAAATAAAACAACCATTGTTGGATTGCTGTCATTTTGTTTAGTGAAATCAGTATCATTTCTAACTTTTTAAAACTACTTTTTATTTTCTTTAAAAATAAGAAAAATTAGAAATAAAAAGACTCAATCTTTCTGATTTTGCAATATCTGATTCTTTTCTTTTCTTTTCTTTTTTTTTTTGGCTGGCTCAGGCTGCCATAAGGGTGGGTCTGGTAAGGCAAGTAGAGGTAGGGATCGAACTGCAGTATCCTGAGCCTGACTGCATTTGCATGAGCAGGCACTGAAACAACTGAGCTAAGGGGCAGGCCCCTGCAATGTCTGATTCTCAGCCTATGTATTCCCCTCTAATCATAAGTTTATCTCTGTGTCATGTCTGTATATGCTGTATGACATATTTTATTTAAACTATTTTCTAATCTCTATTTTTATTTAATCTTGGGCCACCCAATTATTTGGAAGCATGTTGGTGATTTCCAAGCACCTGGGGATTTTGCTGTTTCTGTTACTGGTTTCTCACCTACTTCCTCCGTGGTCTCGGGACAGGCTCTACATTGTGTTAGTCTCTTAAGTTT
>NW_004529833.1:0-1881 GCF_000260255.1 Octodon degus
AGAAACTATTTCTGGCCCTCTTAAGCCTGCAGAGCATGAGACCAAGGGAGGCAGCAGCGGGATGGAGACAGCAGGGCCCTGTGGAAGCTTGCAGTGTGATGTGGAAGCAGCAGGCAGCAGCAGTGTTTTCCTGATGTGTTCAGCCCAAGGAAACTGTCAGACAGATGCACAGTGTAGACCTAGGGCCAGGAGAGCTCACAGGTTCATTTTAGTCAATGCCACCACAAAAAAAATGACAAAGTGAAAAGGAGATATTTGGTTTTGCAAAACATTAATGACATACACCTGTACAGTGGTACCTGGCTTCATGAACTTTGCTCTTGCCTTAATTATGGCCACCAACTGAATTGGACAAGAATCAAATAGTATATCCTCATAAGGCAAACATGGGTGCTAGCCACTGAATTTGGTGTCAAGCCCCATCACTCTGTCCCTACCTTCCATACCATCACTATTTTCTTTTTGTGGCTCCTCTTGAAGACAAGGATAAGCTGATGGGGCTAGCAGTTGTGATCTCTAGTTTCCAAGGCTGATAGTTTATTTATGTCTCTTATTTTGGGGAGAAATGGTATGTTAGTGATTTTGAAACACAAATTTCTTTTCACTTTTGCCCTTAGATTTGTAGGTGAAATTGACTTGTGTATACACAACAGGTCAGCTGCCTTCTAGTTCCTGGACTACATTTTGGTGGCTGTATGACTATTTCTTTGGATTTAAACTCAGCCTAAACATATAGCCAAGAACACTAAGCAGCCAGCACATGTAGATAGTACCAGGTGTTTCCTGCCCCTTTCTTTCTGCAGGCAGTTTTCACTTTGTCCATCACTAATTCCTTACTGCTGGCCCTGGTCTCCTAGTGAAGGAGGATTCTACCAGAGCTCTTGGGGTACACACACTGCGCCCTCCAAAACTGTGAAGCAGTGTCTAGGCAGGTGCTTTAAGAATGTGAAGGCACTTTATTCTCCAGTGTTTTCTTTAAAACCTGTTACCAGCTTGTGTCATCCCTACCTGTGTAATATTGTTATTCCTACATGCATGCTGACCATTCCTTAACGCAGTGTTTTCTGCTTATTGGTTTTCTGGCAATCTGTCTCTTTGAATTTTAATTTCAATGCAAACCAATTAACATCCATCATTAAATCATTTTCATTCTTCAATACGGACTCTTGGGTGTTTTCTATTCATTGTTATAATGTTTCATTTCTCCTACCCATTTGTGCAGAATTGAGGGATAGAAGAACACTTTCCTGACAACTGATCAATAGTTTCCCCCACTCAGGTCTCTCCATTGCGTAGTACACTAGGCTCTGTGTTGGGGTCATCAGACTAGAGAGTTGTTGATTTCAAATATCCAGGCTCATTAATGTATCTGTTTGATATGGCCTTCATCTGGATATTTTTAGCCCTCATTCCTGTTTTTGTTACATTTTTATAGTAAGGAAACAAACCCCTGGTATAAGCTGTTTGAGAACAGGTAGTGCTCACTGCTCAAAAAGGTAGTAATAGCTGGGTGTATTGGCATAGACCTATAATCCCAGCACTTGGGAAGCTGAGACAGGAGGACCACTGTGAGTTCCAGACAGGCCAGGTCTACAAAGTTAACTCAAACCAGCCTGAAAAAAGGTCAGAATGCAAACTTTCATTTTCTCCCAATCATTATGACAAGGTACACAGAAACTCAAAACAGCAACTAGAACACACATAGATCATGAAGTTCAATACAAAGAGAGCTAAGCTACAAGGGTGCACCATGGTACAGGGTTTCAGGGTAAATCCTGAGGGGATTTGACTGACCTTGTGAGATACAAAAGTTTCATTTCTTCACCTGAGGAATGATGGATGAAAAAGATGTATTTTTATACAATGGAATATTGCTCAGCT
>NW_004529834.1:0-1933 GCF_000260255.1 Octodon degus
CACTAAGAAGAATATATGCAGTGTATTATTTGTTGAAACTGTCCTTCCGATTTGATTTGAAACTGTCTCATTGCTATCTGTTTGTCAATAAAACTTTGAAAAAAAATAAATAAAAAAAATAAAAATAAATAAAACAACACCAAGATAACATCTTAAAAAAAAAAAAAAGTGACATTTTAGCCAGAGTTCAGTGTTGCGCTGTATAGAGGAACAAGCATTGGAGTACCCTGCTTCCCAAAGAAGCTGGATCTTAGCTATCTCTTCTGCATTAAGAACTCACACTTAGAAACACAAATCATGAAGTAGAAACAAGCAGCATTCCTCAGGGCTTTGGAATCTAGAAATATGTTTGTGGATCTTTGCCCGTAGGAAGGAATGGGAGAGAGAACAAACTTCTGCACTTTCTCTGCACTTCATTCTGGAAAGTCACAAACTTCACAAATGCTTTCTCTTAGGAGACTGATTGATTTGCCACTCTTTTCACAGCACGGAACTGTGAAGTACTTTAGTTACAAATGTAACGTTTTAGCCAGAGTTCAGTGTTGCGCTGTATAGAGGAACAAGCATTGGAGTGCCCTGCTTCCCAAAGAAGCTGGAGCATAGCTGGCCCTTCTGCATTAAGAACTCACACTTAGAAACACAAATCATGCAGTAGAAACAAGCAGCTCTCCTCAGGGCACTGGAGTCTAGAAACATCTTTGTGGGTCTTTGCCCATAGGGTTGAATGGGAGAGAGAACAAACTTCTGCAGTTTCTCTGCACTTCATTCTGCAATGTCACAATCATCAAGGATGATTTCTTTAAGGAGACTGAGTGATTTGCCACTCTTTTCACAGCGTGGAACTGTGAAGCACTTTAGTTACAAAAGTGACGTTTTAGCCAGTGTTCACTGTTGCACTGTATAGAGGAACAAGCATTGGAGTGCCTTGCTTCTCAAAGAAGCTGGAGCTTAGCTATCTCTTCTGCATTAAGAACTCACACTTAGAAACACAAATCATGCAGTAGAAACAAGCAGCATTCCTCAGGGCACTGGAGTCTAAAAACCTGTTTGTGGTTCTTTGCCCTTAGGAACGAATGGGAGAGAGAACTAACTTCTGCAGTTTCTCTGCCCCTCATTCTGGAATGTCACAAACATCAAGAATGCTTTTTTTTAGGAGACTGAATGATTTGCCACTCTTTTCACAGTGCGTAACTGTGAAGTACTTTAGTTGCAAAAGTGATGTTTTAGCCCGAGTTCTGTGTTGCGTTGTATAGAGGAACAGGCATTGGAGTGCCCTGCATTCCAAAGAAGCTGGAGCTTAGCTAGCTCTTTTCCATTAAGAACTCACACTTAGAAACACAAATCATGCAGTAGAAACAAGCAGCTCTCCTCAGGACACTGGTGTCTACAAACGTTTTTGTGGCTCTTCGCCTGTAGGAATGCATGGGAGAGAGAACAAACTTCTGCATTTTCTCTGCACCTCCAGCTGGAAAGGGACAAACCTCATACATACATTCTCTTAGGAGACTGAATGATTTGCCACTCTTTTCATAGCGTGGAACTGTGAAGTACTTTATTTGCAAAAGTGACATTTTAGTCAGAGTTCTGTGTTGCACCGCATACAGGTACAGGCATTGGAGTGCCTTGCTTTCCAAAGAAGCTGGATCTTAGCTGGCTCTTCTCCATTAAGAACTCACACTTAGAGGGAAGTAGGACTTCAACATGGCGGCTGTGGTATTGGCGGTGGCTACGGTGACGGCCCGCCCCGGGGTGGATAGAGTAGGGGGTGGTGGCCTTCACTTTTCCTAGGGGCGTCGGAAGCTCAGCGAGGACCGAGCCTGGGAGGCCAGCCGTCGCCAGGACCTTTCGGCTTTGGGGGCGGTAGCGCCGTTCAGGTTCTAAATGGCTTCTAAAAAGTTGGGTGCAGATTTTCATCGGACTTTCCGTTACCTTG
>NW_004529835.1:0-1932 GCF_000260255.1 Octodon degus
TCCTCTTCATTGTTTAAACCTTAAGTTCCATTTCTTTCAACTTAGCTGCATCTGTTATGCTTTTCAGGTTTTACTTCTTCTGGGTTCTTACACTAGGGAGACAATGAATATTTACACACGTAGGTCTGATTTATTTCACTTATGAGATTATCCTCAAGTTGCATCACTTAACTAAAAAGCCTTACATTCATCTTTCTTTATAGCTGAGTAATAGTCCACTGTGTAAAAATACCACAGCTTTTTCATCCATTCTGCAGGTGATGTGCATTTTATTTGCTTCCAAGTTTTGGCTATGACAAATTCTGCTGCTATAAACATTATAACATACATCAATATGCCATAATGTTTTCACTTCTTTGGGAAAATTCCCAGAAGTGGAATATGTTGATTGAATGTGATTTCCAGTGCTAGTTCTTTGAGGACTCTCCAAACTTATTTCCATAATAGTTGTACCAGCCGACATTTCCACCAGTAGTAGAAAAGGGTGCCTATTTCCCCGCATTCTCTCCAACGTTTGTTGTAAGTTGATTTTTTTTTATGATAGCCATTCTTTCTGGAGTGAGATGGTATGTAAATATTGTTTTAATTTGCATTTCTTGAATGGCCAGTGATGTGGAGAATTTTTTCATGTATTTATTTGCCTTTTGTATGTCTTCCTCTGAAAAGTGAGCATTTACCTCAATGCCCATTTTTAGATTGGAACTTTAAATTTGGGGACCCTAATTATTCTAAGTTCTTTATATATTCTACATAAGAAGGCCTGTGTCTGAGTGATTATTGGTCAATATTTTTTTTCTAAATTTGTGGATTATCTTTTCACTTTGTTGGTAATTTCTTTTGTTGTGCAGAAGCTTCTCAATAAGAGGAGGTCCCAGTTGATTCTTTCAAATATTTGCTATGAAGTTTGATTTTTGTTCATGAAATGTTTGCCTACCCCTATATCTTCAAGATTTCCACCTACTTTCTGTTCCAGTAGATTTAGTGTTTCTGTTTTAATAATTAGATCTTTAATCCATTTTTACTTTGGTTTAGTGCATGGTGATAGACTGGGGTCTGGTTTTAGTTTTCAGCATGTGGAGAGCCAGTTTTTCCAGCACCATTTGATAAAGAGGTTGTCTTTCTCCCAGTGAACATGTTTGGCATCTTTGTCAAAGGAAAGATGGCTGAGTGTGTTTGTAGTTGAATTCTATTCTGTTCTATTGATCCTCAGGTTTACTTTTCTTTTTTAAATACCATGCTGATTTCATCACAGTAGCTTCATAGTATAATTTCAAGTCAGGTATTATGCTTCCTGCCTTGCCTTTATTGCTCAGGATTGCTTTTGCTATTTTAGGTCTTTTCTTGTTCTAAATAAATTTTAGGAACGATTTCTCTAGGTTCTTGAGGTATGCTGGTGGTAGTTTGATAGGGATTGCATTAAATCTGTACAACAATTTTGGGAGTATGTCCATTTTCACAATGCTTGTTCTTCCTATCCAGGAGCAAGGAATATTGTTCCATTTTCTGAAATTCTCTTCAATCTCTTTACAGAGCACTACAATTTTCATTGAACAGATGTTTGACTTCTTTTGCAAGATTAATTCTTAAGTATTTCTGGAGTTTTGGTATGAGTAAAATTCTTGCTTCCAGGAATGATTTTGGAAGTAATGCTTCATTTTCAATTTCATTGAAGAACTTGATGAGTATTGGGATCATGTGAATTTCTTCTAGAATTCAGCTGTGAATCCACCAGGACCTGGGCTTTTCTTTGTCGCTAGGTTTTTTATTACATTTTGAATTTCATTGCCCATTACTTGGTTATTGAGAGTTCTTATATCTTCCAGAAATAGTTTAGTGGGCTAAAGTGCCTGCTTACGCAGAGTACAGTGGCCAGTGTATTATCCCCAGTGTGCCTTACTGGCCCCATCCCCAATAAACTATCTCGCCAGCCCT
>NW_004529836.1:0-1929 GCF_000260255.1 Octodon degus
TATTTGCTTTGTTTCCACTATCAAAATTAATATGCCGCAGAGAAGAGTCATTAGGAAATGTCTCAAGTTCAACAAAGATTGATCTGTATGTGTTACTACCTGAATCTTTTCTTATTCAGAACCATTATAGTATAAGAACCATCATTAATAAAGAAAATAAAGGATGAAACTACAGCATTATTAATATTATAGACCATTTCGTTTTGGAACATGTGATCTTCTTTGTAAATATTAGTGTTGGGTTCCAACTTTCGATGCTCTGATGGAATTGGAAATTCACATTAAGTCACTCACTTTCTTTTGCAAAACTTCAGTATCCAGAGACTGGAATTTTTAGAGTGATGCCCTGTATATACTGCTTAAATTTGTCTATTTAAAAATTATTCCAAAGTTTGGGAAGCTTAGATTTTGCCTAAATGAAAAATTAAATGTGTTTTTGAATGGTGCTGCTGCTATTATGATTACTATATGTCTAACAGTCAGAATAAGATTCTCTAGTTAATTGTAGTTTCCATAGTTTAAAGAATATCTTCCATTTTTTAATTACTAAGAGTGTGGTGTATAAAATACATTTAGATGGAAATGAACTTATTTGGACTTAAAGAACAGGCTAGATTCAGACACTGGGCTGCAATGGCATTTGAGATTAACTCTAGCAGAGCCGTCTCGATCTCTGAAACTATTTTTGTGCAGATTTATTCATTCAATCATATAATAATCTCCCTAGAATTACCAATAATTATGTATGATGATAAACAAGTAACACAAATAGATAGCTAGATATTAGGAATACACAAGTATTTGTAATGAACATGCAAATTGCTATATGCCTATATTAATGCAAAACAAGTTGTAAACTAGCCTCATAATTTGATTTACAGAGATAATAAAATATTTTCCATAAATAAATATCAGAAGAAAATTAAGTTGACAATACATAGGTAAACACTTATTTAAAATTAGTTAAAATTTAAGATATACAAATGGAAACTATTAATAGAACATTTTTTCACTTTATCTTGCAACTGATGATACTATTAACTAAAGTGGTATGATTTTTTTAAGAGAAATAAAATCACTGTAACATTTGGTAAAGTTGTAAATGATACTAACTCCTCCAAACAATGTGTGAAGAAATTTGAATGCATGTATTTAGAGTAAATCATTAGTCTCTGTTATGGCCATCTATATAAATTTAGGTTATGAATATGCATATTCATTTAAACCACATATTTATTGACATTATCTAACATTACAATTCAGAGAAATAAAATGGAATATGAACTAGGAATGAATGAATGTCAAGATAAGGATGTGAGGTGAGAGCAGAGGAATGGCCAAAGACTCAGGGGACGGGAAGATTCAAAGTTTTGTACCAAGATTACACATGAATTTTGTGCTTACATTCATTGATTCAGTGAACACACAGATATATTTTTATTGAATTCACTACTTTTATATTTCTTTCTTTAGTGTATAACAAATACCTTAGAAATATCAGAGTCAAATGTCAAAATTTGTAATGATCATTTGGGACTCATTCAGAACAACTAATTCTTTTTTTTTTTGTTTTTTTTTTTTTTGTTTTTTTTTTTTTTTTTTTTTTTTTTTTTTTTTTTTTTTTTTTTTTTGCGGAACCAGGGATTAAAGGCATGTGCCACCACGCCCAGTCTCAATGGTCATCTCAGTGCATTCTAAGGACAGGGCTGGCTTTTGGAAGCGGGGCTTGAACTCAGGCCACTGCGCTTGCCAGGCAAGTGCTTATTCTACTGAGCCAGCTCCCTGGCCCCAGAACTACTAATTCTATAACTTTGCATTCCTATATGATCTCATTTTTTTTTCCTAAGGAGGAGTTTCTCATTTCCATCTAAAGAATTTTTCTTTACTTTCTCAGAGTTTTTTCTATTAATTATATAAAACAATTTTACT
>NW_004529837.1:0-1872 GCF_000260255.1 Octodon degus
AGATGCAGAAGCCTCTAGGAATGCACTCAGCCACCTGATCTTTGACAAATTGGCCAAATACACTTATTGGAAGGAAGATAGTCTCTTTAACAAATGGTGCTAGAAATTTGCTCTATATTTGGATACCACCAGTGCAAATTATAACATTTAGTGTTTTTTTTTGCCTACACATATTTATACATATAATTTACTTTGCACTTTGATAAATTTGTGTTAGCTTACATATATAATTTTTTTCAGAGAAATTCTTGAAAATAACACACAATTGATTTCATTTGACCTTTCTATCTTCAAATGGAGAAACTTAGCTCATCTACACTTATTGTTTTTTCCATAATTTTATTGAGAAATAAATAGCAATGAGACAGTTTCAAATCAAATTAGTAGGACAGTGCCAATAATTAACACATTGCATACTGCCTTCCTAGTGGTTGCTTGTTGTACAAGATGCAGACATGATATCCTATTTGCAAACACTATTAGAACAAATCCCTCTATTCCTTGAATTAAGAGACTGTAGCTATATATCTATCCTAACCATTTTGAATACACATACACTTATTGTTTTGATTAATGAATTTGCTGCCATATTTTTCTTATTGTTATATAGTGTAGAGATCAACAGAGGGAGTGCCCAACATTCTAGAACAATCTACAGGAGACAGAGTACCTGAGAAAATTGTCCTTTCTGATGAATAAAATAACATAGTCAATAGAACAATGTGATGATACCCAAAGGAATATATTTGGACTAATAGGACTTGTATTTATTAAGTGAATTTTGTAAAAAATAAATAAATAAGTAAATAAAACCTCTAAAAATAAATGTTTTTGGTAGAGTTTTTAGCCGTGGGAAACTTATAGAAGGATAATTTAGGGTGTTCTTTTATTTGATTTACTTTTTCAGAAAGGCATGAAGTTACACACAGAAGATCCAGTTTGAAGAATAACAGAGATGCTGCAGGAACTTGGAGGAGTAGCACCATAGGGGCGGGTCTTCTAGATCCAAAGGTTTTGGTTACCAGAAACCAAAAGTAAGGACTGTGAGCAAAGCAGACTACACTGAAGAACTAGCTTCCTTCCCTCCAGGCCACAGCCATGTTGGGGAAACTTCAAAGTGAAAGAGATTAAAAATCTAGTTTTTTGCTCTCATGTAATGTAGCATGGCTGACAGCATGATTATATGACACATGCAATGTTCATAGGTGAAGTTCCTCAGAAGAAAACACATGGGGAGAGATGCAGACAGATTCTTGTGGATCAACTGGAAGACACGCTGCATAGACAAGAAAAACTTTTTATTGTCCTAAATAAATTGCTACTCTGAATGTCAGATATAGTATGAGTGATCAGTCAGTATGAATATTAATATGAATGATTAGTAAATTTAAAGCTATTTCTTCTCATGTACAAGACTAGTTTGAAAAACCTATAATCCATGTTCAAGAATGAAACACTAAATATTTTTATTGCCATACCTTTTAAGTAATTGGATGCTTTTGAGCAGTAAATGATAAAAATAAATAAATAAATGAGAATTTTAAAAAAAATATGGAATGGAATCATAGAGGAAACTGAAAGTGAACAACTTACCAATGATCACAGCTCTGAACTTTTGGCAGCATTTAAGTTACGCTAGGTGCCATGCCAGGCATGGTGGTGCACACCTATAAGCCCAGCTCTTGTGAGGCTGAGGCAGGAGGATTGTTGTGAGTTTTTGACCTGCTGGGGCCACAAAGTGAGCTCAAGCTCAGCCAAGTGCATAGTAAGACCCTGCCTCAAAAAGACCAAAAAAGAAAAGGTGCAAAAAATTAGCACACTGGTATATGCTCTTAAAATGAACCAACAAGTAGTGTAAGATCATCAAATGTT
>NW_004529838.1:0-1926 GCF_000260255.1 Octodon degus
TGACACTGTCTCTGTGCTTTGATTCTTCCCTTCAGTGCTGGGTCTCTACTTCCAAAGGGCATTCCTGCTTAGAAAAATCACTCAGCACTATCCGTCCTAGGTGACTTAAGGGCACTAGGAGTGCTCTGGCCTTAAGAAAATACCATTTGGAAGTAACCCAGTTTATTCTACCTCTGTACAAAATCATAGAAGAAAAAGAGAAATCTATTTGTAAGTGCTAATCTACTTGGTGGCTAAATAAAGCACTTTCTCTGTGCTGTCCTGAGAGAAGTCGAGCTGTGCACGTTGCACACCAACATCTGCAAAGTCCTCCAGGAGCCACGGCCGCTGCCCGCAATGTGCTTGTGCAGTCACATCCCATCCCTGGCTGCCTTCATTCGTGCCTTCTCACATCCCCACCATTACCCATGCCGTCTGCTCCTGCCGTGAGGTCCAGGTTTTGTGCACACCGGGAGTCCCGCAGTCTACACTTTCCAAATTCCCATCTAAAGAATTGCTTGTCATTTTCCCGTCACATTTCAATGCAGGGCACCAGGGAGAAACAGATGTTCAAAGCTATTCAGTTCCATGGTTTCAGAAATGGGATCATCTCCACTCTTTTCTTCCTGAGTTTTCTGCTCACTCACTCCCTAGCTCCCATTTCCTCCCTCAGTCGATGCTGTAGGCCAGCAATGCTGCAATTGAAAGGTAGCTACAGAAGAGGCGCCTAGGTACCAACCCCTCACCTAAGAAGAAGAAAAGTGACACAAAGGATCCCATTTGACCCTGAAGGAAGAAGTATTCTGGACGTTGACTTTGTTGCTCCCACGTACACACCAATAGTCCATGAGAAAATTTGAAGCCATGTGCACCCGCTTTGAGCCATCATCCTCCTGACTCCCTACCCACATCCCTTCTCCTTGGCCCCTTGCTCCAGCCCCCAGTAGAAAATCTGTACAATGGCAGGACAGCTGCTCTGGTTACGAGCAGGCAACACCGTGTTTCTGGTGACCCTGGCCTTCCATCCAGTAACTCCTCCCTGATGTCCCTTTCCTGTCATCACAGCACTCTCTCAATGGCACAAGTTCTTGCTTCCCTCACTGAGATGTGGACTCACCCTCAACCTGCAGGAGGAAGGTGTGATTCCTGGAGTGCTTCCTCCATGTGCTCTAACTCACCAGCTGGCCCCTACCGCCTATGACCAAGGGTCTGGGGCACGTAGAGTGGGTCAGGAGGTCAGAGTTAGGAGAACTCGCCCGTATCTGCATGCACAGAGGTGTGAATCCGTATCCGCCTGGCTTTTCCCTCTTGCGCACGATGCCTAGTTTGAGGAGGGCATCATGGGAGTTCATCCCCTGCAGCACCCATCGCTTGGCCTCCATGCAGCTGCCCTGGTTCAGTGCCCACCCGGTGCCCTGCACTCCTTTCCACTTCTGTAGGACTCAGGCTCCTTCCCACTGCATCCACCAAGCTGCAAGAAAGACAGATCAAGACTCCACTGTCCTCCTTGAATTCCTACCCTAGAAATATGGAGAAGGCTGCTCCTCTGCTCAACTCACACAACCATGTGCTCCTTGCAATGTGGCCCTGCTGAATGTCAACACTGTGCACCATAATTGCACCCCTTGGAAAGGGTAAGTGACCAGAGCTCACTTTTTTGCTTTCATTATGTCTCACCCAGATGGGCCAGGAGAGTAAAGGACATAGGGAAAAAGCCACAGGAAACCAGAGGTTGGAAACCATAGCCTCCATTTTAATATGCTCTCTCTAACAGTGCCTCTAGTGTCGATTATGCTGTCTTCTGGGAGTTCTCTTCCCTTGCAGAGGACACGGCTCTGCGAGGTGCTCGGACCCTTGGCCATGGCCATCTCCACCTGGCTGGTGTTGCTGGAGTAATGATCCACAGCCACTCCGCCATGTGCAGGTCGCTTCTGTGCCTTCCGATTT
>NW_004529839.1:0-1924 GCF_000260255.1 Octodon degus
TTTTTTTTTTTTTTTTTAATTTTAGGGAAGGGTCTACAGGGTGTTCAGGGTCTCAATACTAGATTGGACTACATAGTGATCCGCTTGTTTACAGCCTCCCAAGAGCTGGGATTACAGGTGCACAACAGCAAGCCCAGTCGTCTCAGCATGCCCTGGGGGGGGCGAGACCAGCAAGGCAGGCCCTGCGATTGAACCTCCAACTCAAGCCTGCTTGCAGGTGCTTTAATCCACTGAGCTATTTGGCCAGTCCAAAGAGAGAAAATTTAGGAAAAAAAAAAAAAAAAAAACTTTAGAAGTGTTATTGGACCAGGGAAATAGCTCAGCAGCATAAGAACATGCCTTATAAACACAAGGTCTCGAGTTTGATCCCTGGTACCAAAATAAATAAAGAAATACCAAATAAATATAGACGAGCTGCCACGCCAAGTGACAAGCGACTACCACGTTAGGAACAATGGCAGGAGCATGAGAGTTCTTCCGGCTCAATCGGAGACACTGGTGGGGCCTTCTCGAAGAGAGAGCAGGATGAAGAGGAGCGGTTCTTCCGACAGAAGACTAAAGAACAACTGGCAGCCTTGAAGAAACATCATGAAGATAAAATCCATCATCATAAAAAGGCAATGGGACGTATAGAGAAAGAAATTGAACGATATAAGCGGAAGATCAAACAACTGACACATGACTGAATGCACGTGTCCCCACAGAATGGCATCTCTCTGCCCACGTCTATGTAGACATAATCCTGGTCTAATTACTATTTGGTCTGTATTCTGCAAACATAATAAATGGTCATCAGTGAAAAATAAATAAAATAAATAAATTTTGTTGTGGATGTAGCTCAGTGATGGAGTACTTGCCTAACATGCTTGAAGCTCTGGATCCCATTCTTAGCACTGAAAAAAGTAACCACGTGATGACATATCATTGACATTCATAATTGTCTCAAATCAAGAATCCATCATCCGGGCTGGAGAGATGGCTCAGTGGTCTGAAGCACCTACTTAGAACAAGCTTCGCAAAGCATCAGGGACCGCGGTTCAATCCCCCAGCACCACATGCCAGCCAGCCCCGCCCCCTGGTGGGCTGAGCTGGCCACACACACACACCACATACTCTCTCTCTCTCTCAAATAAATAAATAAATAAATAAATAAATAAATAAATAAATAAAAGAAACCACAAGTAGAGTCTGAGCAAATTAGTCTCAAAAAATAAAAACAGCTGGAGATGGCTCTGGGTTCATTCTTCAGTACACAGACATACATACAGAGAGGGAGAGGGAGAAGACAAAAACAGAAACTATAAGCACTTAGGGGCTAGGGAGGTAGCTCGGCAGCACAGCATTTGCCTGGCAAGCAGAAGGCCCAGAGTTCAATTCCTGGTTCACCCCCCCAACCCCCAAAGAAGCACATAAGGCTAGGTAAAGTAGCAAAGGCTAAAAAGACTAGTTAGGGGCTGGTGTATGGAGGGACTAAAGTGCCAGGCTGCCCTTGCGTGGGAATCACTTTGAGGTCAGAGGTATCTTTGCATAGTGTTACAATTTTTTTTTTTTTTTTTTTTTTGGAACCGGGGATTGAACTCAGGCCCTTGCGCTTGCCAGGGAAGTGCTTATTCCACTGAGCCATCTCCCCGGCCCCGTGTTGTATTTTTTTTTTTTTCTTTAAGTGGGAAAGCTTATTGTGGAGCAGAAATACAGAGTAGGGGAATAAGAGTAGCTCCAGAGAGACAGGAGGGGTCCTGGGTGGATTTTCCAACGGGGAAAATCTTAACAGTGTTCATAGCATAAACCACAGGCTTGCGAGATGGCACCCCCTGTAATCCAGCCCTTGGGAGGCTGAGGCAGGAGAATCGCTGGATCTGAGTCCAGCCTGGGTTGCGTAATGAGTTCAAGGCAGCCTGAGCTACACAAGAGCCTGCCTGGAAAA
>NW_004529840.1:0-1924 GCF_000260255.1 Octodon degus
GCAAGCAAACTTTCTTCTTCATTATCTTTATTATAACAGTCTGATGAACCTGATTCCATTTCTTTAAAAAATGATTTATATTACCTGAGGCATTCTGTAATATAGTCAAAATATTCTCACAGTAATAAAATCTATTTCATTATTTTTCTATTTCAAATGTGATATCTTTTGTGGTGGTTAAAACAAAAAATAATTTCAATGAGGTGTTTCTGCTTTTGTTTTTCTAGTACTGGGGATTGAACATAGGGATACACTGCAGTACATCTGTCCCCTTTATAATTTTGTGACAGGGTCTCACTAAATTGCTCAGCATGACCTAAAATTTGTGACATGCCTCAAGTCTTGCAGGTAGCTGGGAATAGTTGCAATTATAGGCATGCATCACTCACAATGATATAAAATTCAAAACACACATATACTCAGTCACAACTCATAACCAAAGAACAAAGTGGCATTTAGTAATTCAACTGTAGAACTACTACATGAAACTTCTGCTTTTTAGACTGATGAGTAACTCCAGGATATGAAACTATTAAATTCCTTTGCACGTAAAAAAAAAGCACGATAGGGAAAATTTTATCATTGTAATTATCAAAATAAAGAATTAAATCTTAAGCATCTCTGCCTCTCCTACAAATCTTCCTGAATAATCTTACTACTTCATTTCTCTTTTTAGAAGGATTTAAAACTCTGATCACTGCTGAAGCTCCAAAAAAAGCCACCAGTCCTGTGTGTCTTGTGTTTGGGGATGCAGTGTATTTAGAAAAACATAATATTTTCAATGAATAAATGATTTTTTTAAATTCCTTTTACAGGGGCCAGGGATATAGACTCAGCGACTTACGCACCTGCCTGGTTAGTGCAAGATCCCAAGTTTGATCTGTGGTACTCCCCCCCAAAAAGTCTTTTTCTCCCTTCATCTGGTTAAGATAGGATGCTACATTTATTTGTCTCTCAACATTTCCCAAGTAGGATTTAAAATTAAAAACAAAACCCTTATTAGAAAAAGCTATGGCAGAAAATTGAATGAGATGGCTTGTAATCCTAGTAGACTGTTTTTATCCTTTTCCCCCTAAATTTGTTGCAGTTTAAACGGGAAGTTCAGATCCCTATCCTCTATTCAACATCTCTAGCTCCTTATAGGAGCTGAAGCTAAGTACACAATACTGCAGTTGTACAGAATTTCAAACGTCGTTCAGTACTGTGTATCTCATCTAAATGAGATTTTTTTAAACATCTGTGTATTTTCATGTAAAAATTTTCTAACTCCTGAAGCAGCAATGACTACATTCCATATTCAAATATTTTAGATTTTAATATCAAAGATTGCTCCTCATTTTACTTTACAGCTGTTACAAAAAAGCCTATGTTAGGCAGACGACAATTGCAGCACTCTGGGCGACTGAGGCAAGAAGATAGCAAATCCTGGACCAACCAGGACAACTCAGTGACTTGTGACTAGATTCAATCCCCAGTACTTGGGGCGGGGAGGGGGATGCTTTCATTACGGATGGGAAAAGGCACAACGTCTATCTGACGTCACCTTTTAGCCCACGTCAACAATGTACGGCCGCACACCGACCCCTCAAAGGACAAGCACAATATTCTTTATAACGACAGTATGTGAAAAGATGGATTGTGGTGGTTGAAAAACGATTTCCCATAGACACAGTCGATCTTACAGCCATCTAAAAGAGTTGGGACAAAAACAATCTCTCGGATTTTCCCTCAAATACAATAAAACTCCTGACGGCCGCAAGCTCAGCCTGAACCAGGACCAAGCCAAGCAGCGAAAGGGTAGTTCAGGCAAAAAAAAAATAAAACTCCCTAAGGTGTACCGGTTTCCTCCCGCCCAGGGGCATTCGCTCACCACCAAGCCGCAGCTGGGGAGAGGCCCACCAGACGACGGCGCAAGGCGTGGAAG
>NW_004529841.1:0-1922 GCF_000260255.1 Octodon degus
GTCTGGCTTGGGTCTGGCTGCTGTGCTCAATCCTTTCTGCTGCTGCCCTTAAGGGTGAACCTGTTGTGCCCCTGTGGTGAGATGTTCTGCTCCTGGACTAGCTGATTGGATCTATTCTCTACACTCTCCCCTGCAGAGGTTGCAGCTGCAGGATTACACCTTAGGCATGTATGCCAGGCCTGAGCTGTGCCTGGGCTAGGACTGGGTCTGGGGGCTCCCGGAACTCGGCAGAACATCCTACTCGTCTGGCCGGGTGGGGGAGGCACTGCGGAGTGGTGGGTGGGCTGCCCAAGGGGCTGGGAGAGGGTCCGACCCACTCTGCGCCTGGGCTGGGACTGGTCCTGCCGGCACAGGGTAGCAGGAAACTCCGCACACTCACCGGACCTGGGCTAGGACTGGGTCTTCACAAAGCATAATTTAAACATTTGCTGGCATTTCAGTATGGTCCTAAGAAAGCATTGAAAGAAACAAAAGAACAAATCTGAAAAACTTTGTAATTCTGATTTCTGTCACAAGGGGCAATTAATCTACTTAAAACCATTACAAGTGATGAAATATATTTTATTTATTTTAGTGTATTAAGCTCAGGGTCTCACTATGCTGCTCAGAGTTGTAGTGATCCTTCTGTTTTCAGTCTCCTAAGTGTTGGGAATTACAGGTGTGTGCCACCATACCTGAACTCTGTGGCCAAGTCAGTGGGCTTGAGAGTGGATCTGGGGTGGCATGTGGTGCCAGGGATTGAACCCCGGTGCCTGTGGTTCCTAAGCAGGTCCTTAGTCTGCTAAGCTATCTTGCTGGTCCTTGAAATATATTTTAAAAAGATACATTTATTCTTTTTTTTTTTCATTTATTACCCTTTAAAAAAAGAAAAACAAAAAACAAAAACAAAAAAACCTTTTTACTTGTGAGTCAGTATGGTAATAATTGCAATGTCATGGCAAGAAGTATATATTTAGAAGACCAGAATGACAGGGATGCAAGCATGACCCTTCAATTTCATATTTCTATCTTCAGTGCAGTTGCTTGGTTCACAGGTATCAGCAAATATAGTAAGTCAGATTGAGAATTCTACCAATTGACTGCTAGTTTCAAAAACCTGCTGATGTTTCTCAAGATCATTGTCTTGCCCATCTTATGCATACAAGTGTATGGCTTTGTCCCCATTCTGTTTCCCAGCTTTTCTCCTTATCCTCTCCTTGTTGCCCAGTACTCAAGCTCTCGCTTTACTTTTACTTGTGTTATACTTTTCCATTTGTATTTCTTCTTTTCATTTCTTATACTAGGGAGACTACATGATATTTACACATGTGGGTGTGATTTATTTCACTTGTGAGCATATCTTCAAGTGCTATTCACTTAAATATAAATGCTTCAAGTTTATCATTCTTTATAGTTGAGTAATATTCCATTGTATAAAAATAACACATATTTTTTAACCTTTCCTCATTTGATGGGCATCTTGGTTGTCTCCAAGTTTTGGCTATCACAAATTATATAAACAAGGTACACATAAATCACTACGATATGATGCTTTCAGTTCCTCAGGAAAAATTCCCAGTAGGGGTATAGATGGCTTAAAGGGGATTTCCAATCCTAGTTTCTTAAGGATTCTCCACACTGATTGCCATAATGGTTGCACCAGTCTACATTCCCCCCAGCAGTGGAGAAGGGTTCCTTTTTCCCCACAACTTCTACAACATTTGTTGTTGGTTGATTCTTTTATGATAGCTATTCTTTCTGGAGTGAGTTGGTATCTCTGTGTTGTTTTGATTTTCATTTCAAGGGATGGCTAGTGATGTGGAACATTTTTTCTTTTATTTATTTGTTTCTTTAATTTTGTCCTCTGAGAAGTGTGTTTTCATCTTGGATACCAATTTTTGGATTGGGTCTTTAAGTTTAGGGGCGCTAAAGTATTTTAGTTC
>NW_004529842.1:0-1921 GCF_000260255.1 Octodon degus
CCTGCAGCTTCAGGGTCTGGAAGTCTACACACTTGCACTTGTCGGGCATGATGAAGTATGGGTCTAGTGGACAGCGAGGGCGGCCAGCCTGGTCCCTGAGAGCAAGATCTCCATTGCCATCGAGAACTCAAGGCCAGGGCCAGCCCATGCCGGGTCAGTGAGTGAGGTCCTAGCCTGAGGGCTGCAGGTGAGGTCCCCAGGCAGGGCTCAGTCTGCTCCCAAGGACTGGCCCTTGCCAACCTCTCAAACTAGGACCCCCCCAAAGGGAGACCCGGCCCAGTGAAGAGGCCCTGCGATGGAGGCCACAATACAGCCAGTCTGATCACAGCAGCACATCCAATAGGGCCACTGTGGGTGCAGGGACACCAAGCCCAGCGGCCTGCTCTACTGAGCTAGCTTCTGGTCAGGGAAGTGACGAAACACACCATGTGGTCAAAACACACACTAAGTACCACATTAAAAAAAACATATTGCACTATCAGGTGCAAAGTCCTCAACTAATTCCTTGACATCAAAAATAAAAAGTAGAAACAAACATAAATAAAAATGTACTATAGAGCTAGGCCTAGTGTACCAGCCGATAGCCCCAGCACTCAGCAGGCTGAGTGAGACAGAAAACCAAGTTTGAGGTCAGCCTGGGCTATATGCCCAGATTTGGTCTCCAAAAAAAAATTGTAGTAACAATCTCATTAATTCTGAGAATCCTTTGCCTTGATTTGAATACTTTTTGCGGGGGCAGAACCAGGGATTGAACTCGGGCCCTTGCGCTTACTCCACTGAGCCACCTCCCTGGCCCCTGCTTGGTTTGAACACTTATCCCACTGTCCCTGCCACTTCCTGCCACAGCTGCCTCCATGTCCTGAACCAACTCAAAACATGCACCTTGTGTGGTCACTGGCTGTGAGCAAGGCTGCTGGGACACAGCATGCTCTCAGGGGCCCACCTGTGTCAGACAGCACTTGGAAGCGGTGCTCACCACACCCTTCAGTCATCCCTCCTAAACACTCACAAGAGGACTCCAGAACTGCCTCCCAGAGGGGCACAAGGCACGTGGTACCCTGAAAGGTGTGCACAGCAAGGCATCTCTGAACTTAACAACTACCATGTTTTAGTCATCTCTATAACCGTATAGATGTGTACGTGTGATTTGATAAAAGACACGTGAGAGAGCGATGGGTGTGTACGTGTTAGCAGGAGACGACAGCTGAGGCCCAGCTGGCCTTCAGGAGGGAAGGCAGTGCACAGATCTCACAGAAGGACATACACCTGCAAGAGCTGGGAGCGCAGCTCAGTGGACAAGTGCCTGCCTGGCAGGCACAAGGTCTGCAGTCTGAGTCCCAGTACCATAAAAACAAAACAAAACTTTTTAAAATAAAAAACCACCACATGCCACGTGGCTGCTGGGGGAAGAGCAGACCAAGGGGGGCGTGGCACAACATACACACCCTACAGGTGGCCAGGCAAGTGAGAAAGCAGCAAGGCCATGCCAGGGCAGCAGAGATGGCGGTGTCCCTGCACTCAGGGGAGCGGCAAGGGTCCCAGGAGGGCCCGGCACTGAACACTCCAGGTTCTAAGGCCGAGGGCCACACGCCCAACCTTGCCAGTCAGGCTGACCCTGCAGCGTGAAGCCTGGCTGGCTTCCTGAGCTACTACACTGTCATGCAGGATGCAGCCGGCACCACTGCTTCCCAGCCCTGCACACCCACAGAGGTCCTGGGCCACTCAGCACCCTTAGGGACCTTGGCAGGGCCCAGCACTGCTCTACCTGCCCAGGGTAGACAAAGCAGCCTCAGCTGTCCCCATTGCCCACTCACATGTTGCACTTCCTAGGCAGAGAGTAGCCCTCCAGGCCAGGGCGCATGGCAATGTCAGTAAGGGTGTTTCGGCAGCTGCGGCACTGGATGGACATACGTGTGGCCTT
>NW_004529843.1:0-1921 GCF_000260255.1 Octodon degus
TATACTGTTTTACGCCAACTAGTGCTTACTAGTGCTTACAATTTCTTTCTTTGAAGCCCTAAGTATGTGGCCTGATGTTACTTTTTCTTTGGCAGTTGAACACTGAATTCAAGATTTTTATTTGGTTTTAAAATTACTAAGCAAAACATGCAATAAAAAGAGGAATGGGGCATGCTAGTGTTTGAATATACACTCTTGTTGCTCTAATTCTGTGCCTCTGGGCATTATTAATACTTGGATGCATGCAATGCCAGCATGGAAATCGGTCTTCACAGATACTGCAGTTTTCCAGAAAACTCTTACAAACCAGTAAATGTGACCAACAACTTTCCATTTGTTAATGGGCATATGTGAATAAGCAGTGTAGAAAATAGGCTAATAGTAGAAAATGGTTAAGTCTTTTATAACTAAAAGTGTGGTCATATAAATGGACACTGTCAATATTCATAATTTAAACCTTGGGAACCTGGTCAAAATATTGCTTGGGAAACATTTTATTAAAATTGAGCTAAAATGTCTCAAGTTCTTTTATTCATACAATAAAGGCTGATGAAATGTGAAAAAATGCTTCTCTTCTTTTCAGTTGTCTCTCAGGGGATTCTCTGTAGAAATTACAGCACAGTTACTCACCTTTACTGTGTGGTGTCTGGACTCCAATCTCAACTCCCCAAATGCCTTCCACACGCACCTGGAGAAGCTTCTGTGCTTCCCCAAGGGGGGGTCTTCTCACCCCCTGTGGTATTTGGTATGTGAATTTGGACTACACCTTTCCAATATTTTCTTTTATTTTTTTCTCCTCTATCATTTTCTTTCTCTGTCTTTCTTTTCTCATTCTCACTCCTATGACATCTCCTCCTGAGATTCCAGGTGCCAGTTTCATGACTTCTTCCTCTATTTTCTAGGTGCAATAAGGAAACCCCTGATATTTCCATCCAATTATGGCAATTTATTTAACAAAGAATCTTCTTCCTACTATCTAACACATCATGCTTTTATGGACATACCCCTTATACCACCCTGGTCTCTCTTTGACTAATAACCCGAAAATATTATGCTTTGCAAGAATTTCCTAGTAGAAAAGGTGAATTTTTGGCACAGAATATGTATGTGCAGGCCTCCACTTTGTAGAGGGCTCCAATGAAGTCTTACTGCATCTAGGGGAATTGCACTTCATGTGAACAGAAGAACATCAACAGAGTGGGAAACTAATTCCTTCCAAAGTGGGAAATGCAGACAGGAACTTGGTAGGGCATGAAGGCATCAAAGGTGGAGCCTGGGGCCCTTTTGACCCCTGAGCTCCCCTGTAGATCCAGAGGTTATCAAGCCACCAAAAACATGAATGAAAATATCTGCCATGGGCATTGAACATTTTAATCTTACTTTCATAAACTTTTCTCTCCTTTGTCACCTACCTGTTCTGTAGATTTTTCGTGGCACTCTCCAACTTTCACCTAGAAGGAGTGTCCTCAGCCAAATTAAACCATAGGAATTATTTCTTAGATTGGTCCATTTCTATTACAGTAAGACAAAGTTTAGAGAGGGACATACACATTTAATAAATAGAAAATATTTATTATACAGCATTATCAAGATTATTTGACAAAAGGCAGTAACAAGCCAAAGAAAATCACTTTTACAAGAAGCAAAACAACTTATATAATCACGTACATTAAGATGGAGAGTTTCTGCCATTTTGGTACAGAGTACATATGTGTACATCTCCAGCTTTTAATTAATTATGATATAAGAGCTCATACTCTAATTATGTAGGAAAACTCATGACCAGGATATTGGTAGGCATTCAAAGTAACGCTGTAATTAGTATTAACTGTGTTCACCAAATGTCTCAGACCAAAACCTCAGGACAAACTAATATCTTACATTAGTTCAATAGAAATCATTTTCTTTATCTAATTTGACT
>NW_004529844.1:0-1918 GCF_000260255.1 Octodon degus
GGGAGAGGGTCCGGCCCACGCTGCGCCTGGGCTGGGAATGGTCCCGCTGGTGCAGGGTAGCAGGAAGCTCTCCACACACTCACCGGACCTGGCTAGGACTGGGTGTGCTGTGTATCTATTTTTGCCACCATTTCATACTATCTTTATTATTTTTTTCTCTTTTTGGAGAGAGTTCAGGCTGATCTTAAATTCATTATGCAGCCCTTTGAACTCACAGGAATCCTGCCTCAGCAACCCCCCCCCCCAATTACTAGAATTACAAGTATGCTCACCACATCTGGCCTATTTTTATTATTATTACTATAGCGTTGTAGTGTATTTTATAGTCAGATAGTTTTTCTCTCAAGATTGCTAAGATTGTTTTTTTTTCTAGTTCTGTAAAGAACAATGTTGATATTTTCATGTCAGGATTGCATTGAATCTGTAAATCACTTTGACCATTATGGGCGTTATAACATTAATTATTGTTTTCCATGAATATAAGAAGCTTTTACATCTTTTTTTTTGGTATGTGTAGTCTTCAATATGTTCCATGAGAGTTGTATAATTTTCATTATACAGATACATGTTTTTATTTCCTTGATTAAATTTATTCCTTAGATGTTTTGTAACTATTGTGACTAGAATTGCTTTTATAATTTCCTTCCCAGCAGTCTCATTCTTAATAGATAAAATTGCCCCAAATTTTTGTATGTTGATTTTTTATCCTACATAGTTACCAAATTTATCAGTTCCAAGAATCTTTTAGTGAAATATTTAGGTTGTACCACATACAAAATTATATAATCCACAAATAGATTTCTTCCTTCTATTTATATGACTTTTTATTTTTTTCTGCTGCCTAATTGCTCTGGCTAAGAGCTCCAGAACTATACTGAATAGGAATAGAGAGAGTGGGCATTCCTTTTGTTCCACATCTTAGAGAAAAAGCTTCTTCTGCTCGTGGGCAACTGTGCCAGTAGTGCCCCAGGCTAGGCACCAGCAGCCACAATGGCTGAAGGCTCCCTTACACCAACCCCTGTCTGCTGTGGCGACAGTGATTCCTGGTGCAACAGCCTGGGAGCACTGTCCCAGGACATACAGACAGCGAAGGTGTGCTGATCAAACTGCACCCTCTACCCTGCTTACTTTAACATCTAGAATTAGGTGTATACCATTGAGCAAAATATAGAAAAGACTGCCAGCACTGGGAGCCTGCTGTATGCCATGTTTGTGTTTCCCAGACCAGCCCAAGATATGAAGAGAAATCAATATTGTTATTTATGTCAGCATTAAGGAATAAGATAAACAAACTCAATTTTTAAGAAGTTCGTTGGAAGTACTTCCTGGTAGAACCTGTGTGAAATCTCACTACAGGTCACAGAATAATGCTTCAACACATCAGAATGACCAGAAACATTGTTCCTGCTTTTGTTGATATTTCCCTGAAATAGTGGTGTAACTTGGGAGGTACTGTTAGGAGCTGAAAGAGCAAGAATCTCGTGTTAGCTTCTTTATAACATTGTTTGTGATGTACTTTATTTTTTATTGAGAAACAAATATGAATGAGACACTTTCCAAGCTGACAAATAGGACATTGTTGATAATTAATACACTTCACATTGTTATCTTCTCAGCGGTCATCCACAGCACAAGGACATCTCATCCAAACACTACTACTACAAATCCTTCCTCTCACTGAACCAAGTGAAAGCAGCCATACATCTGTCCTAACTATTCTGTATATACAAATACAAAATAGTCCTTCCTCTGTATCCCACCTCTCCAGTTTAGTCCTGTCAGAGATGGGTATTCTTTTTTTTATGTTTTATTTTCATTTTATTTAATTTTCAAAGTTTTATTGATAAACATATAGCAATGAGACAGTTTCAAATCAAATCGAAAGTACAGTTTCAACAAATAATACACTACATATATT
>NW_004529845.1:0-1863 GCF_000260255.1 Octodon degus
GTACAAAGGAATGGGACCAAAGCATGTCCAAAATCCAGCAGGGCAAACATTAAATCTCACAGTTCCACTTCCAGCATTGTAGGCAATCTGTAAACACCAAAGTACTTGTGTATCTGTGACCCTACAGCACTTCCACCAGTAGTAATTCCCATGGCTTCTCAATGGGGCCACCTCTGCTCCCTCCTTGTAATTTTCAACAATCCACATTTCTGGCTTTTCCAAACTTTTGGGGTCTCCATTGCATCTTTGGCTTCACACATTGCTCTCAGGGGCATACTACCTGACCTCCCAGGCCTTCTTCTGAAATGTAGGTGGAAGTCTTCCAAGTCCAACTCCTGCATTCTGCATGCACCTAAAACTAGCACCATGTGGATGACGTCAAGGTCTGCCGTGGCCCGAGCAGAAGCCAGGCTTCCTTCTCTCTTGGCCGTAGGGGTCAAGTGCCTATAAACCAAATCCTGAAGAACTTCTCTAGGCTACCACCATTTTTGGAACACAGTGTTCTGGGGCTCTCTTCTCAAAGTATTTCACTTTTGTAATTTTGAGGATGCACAGGGTGGTGCTCTACTCCTTCTTATGATGCCCTCAGGCCATGTTGTCTGTTCTGTTCCTTCTAAGCAATTAAGATCACCTCTGCTCCATCATTATAGCTTTACTGGCATTATCTTGCTGGCCAAACTCACAATGTTTTAAATCACTGTGGTGGCCTCTTCACTCTTGATTCTCAACTTAGATCTGGCTAAAAGCCCCTAAGTGTACCCATGCCACCATCTCAACATCCAGCTGCCTTGAAACTACTTCTGCCAGATTAATTAGTCCACCACCCTTAAGCCTAGTTTCTGGACATAAGCAAAATGTAGACAAACTTTCTGCCACACTATACCATATATGTCTGGAGTTCAACAGTCAATGCAGTCCTTGTCAACAGAAACCTCCATACCTGGTCTTAACGAGCAGGATTTCCATCAGCCTTGTGGTCTTCAAGCTCTGACCAGAATCTTTCATAAGAGTGCAGCCTAAGGCATTCCAGCATTATTTTTGTGGTAGGCATCTCCAAATCTTTCTAAACTCTTCCCACAAGCCACTGCCAAAGGCTCTTGAACCACACGGTAAGGTACAGTCACAGTAATGACCCCACTTCTTGGGTAACAAATTCTGTCTCAGTTACTTGTCTCTTCTTGCTGAGACAAAATATCTGACATTCAAAGTTATACAAGGGAAAAGTTTATTTAGCTCAGTTTATATACAGGTTCCAGTCCTTAATTGGTTGGCTGCAAAAGGCAGGTTGGCACATGGAAGAGGGGCAACAGTTCATGATGGTGGAAGACAGCACAAGTAGTAACAGAGGGAGCTTTTCATGGTAGCCCAAAGGTAGCAAAGCAACAAGCTTTTCTGTCCCTTATATTGTATGCAGTCTACATGCCACAGGGTGGGAACAGTACTCACCCTCTTAGTTTTAGCTGCAAGTATGCCAAAGCAATCAGTGGGCTGATTTACCAATCACACACCCTTAATCCCATTATCACACATTCCAGATTCAGCCACCTATGAAAAAGTCCATACTGCAAAAGGAATGGGGGACATCTGACACGAATCATAATAGGCAAGATACTGTTATTTTTTTCCACTGACTTCTCTCTTCGAAAGAGCTTTTTCTTGTTTCAAGAGCACTTTATGTTCAATCATTACCATTGAAAAGTCACTTGAAACTGTCCTACCAATTTGATTTGAAACTGTCTCATTGCTATTTGTTTATCAATAAAATTATGGAAAAAAATTAAAAAAAGAAAGAAAAGTCACAACATTTATCTCATTGTGTTTAACTTTTTAGGGGAAAGGATAGAGAAGGGGCAAAAATAGTGT
>NW_004529846.1:0-1915 GCF_000260255.1 Octodon degus
CTTCTGAGGGGAGCCATGAGTTCTCTATATGGAAAGAGGATTTTTTTCTTTTTAATGCTCTCTCAGGTTTGTTTCTTTTCTTTCTTTCTTTCTTTCTTTCTTTCTTTCTTTCTTTCTTTCTTTCTTTCTTTCTTTCTTTCTTTTTTCATAAATGGCTTTTACCAGATTGAAGTAGAGGCCATCTATTCCAATTTTCTGTAGGACTTTGAACATGAATGAGTGTTGGACTTCGTTTAAATCAAATTTTCTAACCAACTCCTTTCTATTAAAGTAATAAGGCTCCCTTCTACTCTTCTGAGGGGAGCCATGAGTTCTCTATATGGAAAGAGGATTTTTTTCTTTTTAATGCTCTCTCAGGTTTGTTTCTTTTCTTTCTTTCTTTCTTTTTTTCTTTCTTTCTTTCTTTCTTTCTTTCTTTCTTTCTTTCTTTCTTTTTTTTTTTTTTTTTTTTTTTTTCTGAACCGAGGGTTGAACTCAGGCCTCTGCATTTGCCAGGCAAGCGCTTATTCCACTGAGCCATTTCCCCGGTCCCTCAGGTTTATTTCTAAAAAGAGCACAGGAGGATACTAACTGCCCACAGATGGCACCCCAGGGGTCACACCATTCCTTCAGCTTTTACATCAGCAGATAAGCGGGTTTTACTGTGAAGCCTTCACAGGGGCCTGGGCTGTGGTTGGAGCGGAAGCTGGAGCCTGGCCTTGGCAATGTGGACACAGATACACTTCCCAAGCTTGGGGTGGGCAATATAGGCAAGTTGGATGAGCCTGCAGTTTACTCCCTTTGGAGTGCCCTTGGGCTTGACCTCCTTGGACTAGATGAGGGCCTTGATAGCCTCGGCATGTGCACTCATGGCCTTGGCATTGTTTCCTTGCATCTTCTTAAAGCCCTTCTTCTTGCACTTCTTGGGAAAACCTATGCTGTTAAGGAACTTGGGATCTACCTGTTTCAAAGATTCATATCTTTATGACCGATGTTTCTTGATGCCATTTCTGTGCCATTTTCGGGGCTGACTGTGCGTAGTGTGGTTCTTGGACTTGGCCATAATTGCACTGTAAACCGTGGCTGCCAAGCACCTGGAACCAGGAGAAGAAAAGGGAAAGAGATTTTGAAGTACAAATTTGGTCATTTTAGATGAAGACTAAAAGGAGAGAACTCCATGTATCTTCATTTATTAAAATGCTCAATTTAGTGAACAAAACTCTCAGAGGAGTCAACAAAGTTTTTATCAAGTTGAATGGTTTTTTTCCTTCTTTTACTTTATGGGTGTTTAAAACTGAACCCCAGGCTTCAAACAAGCTAAGCCCACATTTTGTTTCTCAACTATTTCAGTACCCAACCCTCAAATTGATATAAATATGAATCATCGATTCTCTTAGAATGTAAATACTTTGATGTTCTTCAGAACATTGCCTATTTAATATTAGAATTCCATAAGCATGATGAATGATACATTTATTGATGTGAATTATTTACAGCTTAGCATGTGGAACTAGTGTGTAAACATGTTCCTCAAAGATCAAGAAAACAGCAGTTCATGAGGAAAGCATTTAGTTTTCATCTGACTGTTTAGTAAAACGTGAAAGATTTATATGATGTGAAGAGAAACAAGAGTACTCACCTGATTGCTTTTTTTAAATTTGATTTGATTTTTAATAGATTGCAAATTGAAAATAAATTCTTTACAAACATAAATGAATATAACCATAAAAACTGTCCAAAATAAAAATGAAGAAAAAATTACAGATCAGTCATAATATTTCACTGTGTCAAAACCAAGAAACTTATATTCATAGAATTCTCAAAGTAGAAAGGACTAGTAGGCAATAAATATTTAAAGATTTAAAATTTCTGAATTTAGTTCAACTTATAATACCACATTTCCAAGAAAAATAAACCTTTTGCAAAGACATTTAAA
>NW_004529847.1:0-1819 GCF_000260255.1 Octodon degus
CTCTGGTTCAGTTCTGTTATTTCTTTGCTAAGTTTTTGTCTGGTTGACCTATCTTTTGTGGATAAGGGTTTGTTAAGGTCTCTTGTTAAGATTGTGGTATGGGATATTAGATTTTCATGTCCCTATAGATTTGCTTTATATAGTTGGGTGCTCTGGTGTAAGGTGCATACATATTTATGAGTGTTACCTCTTCCTCTTGAATTTTTCCCCTAACCAGTATATAGTGGCCTTCTTGATTTCACTTGATCATTATTGGTTTGAAGTTGAGACTTTCTGAGAATAGGATTGCTACCCCTGCTTTTTTCTGAGGTGCTGGAGCATGTAGTATTGTGTTCCAACCTTTGAGTTTCAGCGTATGAATATCTTTATAAGTTAAATGTGTTTCTTATATACAACATTTTTTTAGATTTTGTTTCCTAATCCACTGTGCCAGTCTATTTCTCTTATTTGGTGAATTGAATCCATTTACATTGATGGTTAGAATTGAGATGTATTGACTTATGATTGACATTTTATTTACCTGTTGTCGTTTACTACTTTTTCTCTTTTTTAACCATAATTTTATTGAGAAACAAATAGTAATGAGACAGTTTCAAATCAAATTCATCGTACAGTTTCAATAATTCACACATTGCGTATACTTTTTCTCTTGTGTTTAATTGCTTACCCTATTTAGTTGGTTGTTTTTGATCTCATTCATGGAGTTCTGATCATTATGGTCCCTCTCTAGCACATCTTTCAGTAGCCTGTGTAGTGTTGGCTTTATCATCACAAAATTCTTTAGCTGTTCTTTGTCATGAAAGTATTTCTCTTCTCCATCAAACTTAAAAGCGAGTTTTGCAGGTTATAGTAGTCCGGGCTGGAATTTGTTTTCATAGAGGACTTGAAGTACTCCGCATCATGCTCTTCTTGCCTTCATGGTTTGTGAAGTGAAGTTGGCCGTAATGTGATGCCTTTTCCTTTGAATGTGATCTGCTTCTTTTCTGTAGCGGCTTTCAGTATATTATTATTGTGCTGAATTTCTGGGATCTTGACTATTATATGTCTCGGTTGATTTTCATTGGGTTAAGGTTACCTGGCGTTCTGTATGTTTCAGTTGCCTGAATGTCAGATTGTTTCCTCATAGTTTTGAATTTTTCTGCTATTACTTCTGCCCATATTTTTTAAATGTCATTTGTGTTGACTCCTTCTTTCTCATTGATGCCTATTAGTCTCACATTGTTCATCTTTGCATCATCTTGCAGGTGATGGATTATTGTTTCCTGCATCCTCGTTGTTTTTAAGAAATCCTTTCTTACCTTTTCAGTAGCTGTACCAACGTCTTCAAGATCTGAAACTCTTTCTTCACTTTCACTTAAATGGTTTTGCAAGCTTGTGATTGAGATTTTAATTTCCTCTATATCTCTTTGACTCTGCTTCTTGTGATCTACTTCTTTCCTGTATTGCTCATTAAAGTTATCTGTCATTTTTCTAATCTCCTCTATTTTTGTTATCAATGTCTTATTTAGCAGCAGTTATAATTTTTTTACTGCAGTGTTATTTTCAGGTTTGGTTTCCTCCCTATGTTTCTGTAGTAGCTTCTTTACTTCAGATGCTCTGAGTTCTGAGAATACTTTTTTTTATTTCAGAAAAGAATATGGCTCTGAGTTCCTCTATAACTTTCTGCTGTTGCTTATTTGCTATCGATGCTATTAATTCATACATTTGATTTGAGCTAGTAGACTAGAATTCCACTCTGAGATCCTCTGTGACTTTCTGCTGTTGCTTATTTACTATCGACGCTATTAATTCATACATTTTAGCCGAGCTAGTGTCCTCT
>NW_004529848.1:0-1906 GCF_000260255.1 Octodon degus
TTCTTCTTCTTCTTCTTCTTCTTCTTCTTCTTCTTCTTCTTCTTCTTCTTCTTCTTCTTCTTTCTTCTTTCTTCTTTCTTCTTTTTTCTCAAGATATGACACACATGGAACAGTGAGATACCTCAGTGACATAAGTGCCTGTCTTGCAAGTGCAAGGTCCTCCTGAGTTCAATCTGGAGTACAAAGAAAGAAAAATTAAACAGACATACCAACAGCATAGATCAAAATCAGTGTTGCAGTCATCTCTTTTTGTCGTCTCCAGAGCTCTACAGCAACTTGTGCCTCCCTAAGTTCTCACCTCTGACGCATTAGCTGAAATCATTCAGTGAAATTTACTTGTTGAGTGTCTAATTTGCACCAGGTGTGACACTAGAGTCTGCAGGTAAAAGAGTGAATAAGATTTGGCCTGAACTCTGTACAAGTTCATGGTCAAGTGAAAGGGCAGGTAAAGATATGGATAGTTACAACATATGCATGGATTTCAGGACAGTGTTGTAGCCTACATGATCCATTATTATTTTCCTCGTTGAGTACAAGACACAGCATGGTTGTTGTAGATAAGGGTGCTGGTAGCTCAGGGAGAGACATAAGAAAACAGGAATTCAAAAGATAAATGAAAGACACAATAAAAATGGGCAAGTGAGATGATTATATACTTCACAGAAAAAGAAGTACAGATGACTAATCAATACCTGAAAGTATGTTCAACAACACTTGCCATTAGAAAACTACAATTATAATACTACATTTCCCTGTTACTGCAAAAAGAATTGCTGTCATCAAAAACGTCTAATGATAACAATTGCTGGAGAAGCCACAGGGAAAAGAGAAATGCTTCCACGTTGTTTCTGAGAATGTAAAGTATTACAATCTCTGTTGAAATCCTTATGGAGAGTCTTCAAAAGACTAAAACCAGGGAACAGAGATATAGCTCAGTAGTGCAGCATGTTCCTGTCAAAGTACAAGGGCTTCAGTTCAATTTCCAGTACAAAAAAAGAAGAAATAAAGAAAAGAAAACTATAACTAGAGATTCCATATGATCAACCTATTCTCTATCTAGGTATTTTCCCAAAAGAGTTAAAGATCTCATGCCACAGATACATACATACTCATGTTTATCGCAGCATGACTCATAATAGCTAAGTCTTGGAAGCTGTCTATACATCTATCAATAGATGAATGGAGAAAGAAAATGTTTTATTTACACATAGTGGAGTATTACTCTGACAAATAAACTCAACTCATTTGTGAAAAATGGGTACACCTTGAGAACATAATAGTAAGTGAAATAAATCACACACATAAGGTTAAACATTTCTTGGTTTCTCTTATATGAGAAATCCAAAGTATAAATAAAGAGCAAAATAAAAATACATAATAGGAAGTAGGGAGATAGATCTTTTTCATATAGGAAAGGAATCAAAAGATGGTGGGAAAAAGAAGTAGGGAATGAGAAAAGGAATTAAGATGACTTGTGTACATGTACCAACTGCACACAATGAATGTAAACATTATGTACTATAAGCAATACAAATAAAATGCAAATTTTAAAAAGCACACATAGCAGGAGGATGCTAGACCATACTTCAGTGGATGGTATGATAAACAGAAGAATAAGGCATGGCCTTCAGCCTTTCGACTTGGGATATGATGTAAATTGATGCACAAGGTGGGAACATCACAAGGGACCCCTTTCAGTGAACACCACAGAACAGCGGAACCATTTGGACTCAATGTATCTAGTGAGATCATATGGTTACTTACATTTGACTGGTCAAGTGTAAAAGTTTGACAACACTCACCCCAAATTGGAAAATCCAATCAGTAATCTTTCAGTTAAAAACATTTTTATAAGCACACTAAAATTTTATAGTTATAACCACACAGTATTTATTTATTTTTTTTT
>NW_004529849.1:0-1911 GCF_000260255.1 Octodon degus
ATTTGAGCCAACAGGTACATTTATAAATCTTTTGAGACCCAGTAATCATAACTCATTAGCTCTTAGATCCCTTTATTCATGGAGTTTGATAGTTTGTTATAAATTTTTCTATTTTTTTTAAATTTGAGAACATATGGAAAACCAGATTAATACCTTATTTTTGCTGTTAATGTTTTTAAGTATTTTTTATAGGCTCAGGATATTATCTATATATATATGAACAATATATCTCAATTATAGGTGGAATAAAGATCAGGGTTGGAGAAGACAAAGAGACCTGTGTCAATATCCAGTAATGGGATGGGATTTTTCCTCTAGTCGTGATTACTCAGGGCTCCTCCATGGAGATGACAGTCTGGCCATAGGGAGGAAGCAGGCTCAGTACACTTTAGTGCTACTGGACCATTGGGGAAGCTGAGTCTGAGCCCTGGGGCCTTCACCTCAGAGTGCAGTCTCACTTTTAGTGGCTGCCTTGGCAGTTAGGGCATGGCTTGTGGGCCTCTTAAGGTAGTCCCTCTTATGCTGATCTGGTTTTGTAGCAGATGAGCCTTATTGTCAGTGAGAGCTTCTTGGAGCCCAGAGAATCAGACTTAGGATCTCTTTTGAGTCCACAACAAAGCCAGTCATTTTGGTCCCTGTGTTTGTCTGTTTGTTTGTTTGTTTTTTTGTTTCTTCCCGATTACCTCCCAGTTCAAATTATAGGGCATTGTTTTTCAGTGTCTCATAAAATATCAAGTGAGTTATCTGGAGTAAAAGCTATCTTTTGTAGTTTTTTTTAATCTTTTGAATATGACTAAATAATGATAAAAGCAATTTGTCCCTTCACTGAATTAGCATCACAAAAATATATTTTACCTAAACATTTTAAGAAATCAGAGGGGCGTTTATCTCTTTTTTTGTGAATAGCTAAAATTTAATAACTGAAAGTTTGGTCTTAGTTTTTTAGACCTTCAAGAATACAAACTAGAAAATACTTTTTTATAATCTCCTGCCTGGCTATTAGGCCAGCAGGGGTCTGACTGCTTGGGCTCCAGTGGGAGCATGTAGTTCCCTGTTACAGCTAAACCATGATGGATTGGTTGTTTAAAATTAACATCCCATAAGTATTTTAGCAACTATACAAGATTTAACCTTAAATTTTACAGGTGAAATTTATTATCATTTAGTATCATTTCTACATATTGGTAGAAACCTAATACAGCTGGAAATCATATTATTTTCAGTTAACAGGTAAAGCAGATGTAAGCTTTTAGTGGTCATAAACCAGTTTTCATCAAAGAACCTTTGGATTTGGCATCTCAGCCACAGACTTCAGTGGGGTTTTACCAAAGATTGGCTGGGGAAACCTGTTCTCTGTTTTAAGAAGCGGCAGCTGTTTTAAGAACATTTACTGTTAGCTGGCAGTGTAATCACTGTTTATCCAAATTTTATAAGGAATATCTTAAAAGCCCGAACAAGATTCTTTAAGCACTTTCCAATAAAAGCCTTGTTTTAACTTATCTCTTATCCCATTAAATAACACTTAGAAGAAAAGGTCGAATTTTTCTGTCATACTTAAATGTTTTGGTCCCACAATTGTGCTGCTTTTGGAGATAGCTCTTTCTGGAGTCACCCAGAAGACGGTTCTCTCCACTGTCTCTCATGTTTAGCTTCCCAAAAGAGACTAAGCCGAGACATGGCTTTTATTTCTGTCCTCCTGGATGAGCATAGTTCTCTTTGTCTCATCTGACCCAGAGATGGGCTATGTGTCCTTTCTAGTATGGCTTTTCTGTCTTCGGCATTAACAAACGCTCAATTTTTAAGGGCTTTACTTAGCTGGAACAGTCAGAGTTCTTAATTTTTACATGCCTTTTAAAAAAGGAAAGTGCAAAGAGATAGGAAAATTAGGAATAAAGTCAAAGCAAGGAAACT
>NW_004529850.1:0-1908 GCF_000260255.1 Octodon degus
AAAAAGGGGAGGCAGAGGGCTTGCAAAGGTGTTGGTGGTTGCAAAGAAACAAACAGAAAGTCTGCATCTTCAGCTCACATGCACCCCCACATTCACTCACTCACTCACTCACTCACTCACTCATTCATTCATTCATTCATTCATTTATTCATTCAGTAAACTTCATCACTGGTTTCCTCTGCATCCTAACCCTGTTCTGGGCTCTTGGAACAAAACAGATAATGTGACCAGGTTGACACAATATTAGCCATGCTAGGATGTACGTATATAAAGAGTGCCATGGGAGGCCCCATGCTCAGAGTAACCACCTTAAGAGTCCTGGCAGGTTTTCCAGAAGAGGCCAGTTGTACACCAGAAGGACAAATAATTAGTGAAAGAGAAGACAATAGGAGGGAAGAACATTTCAGATATAAAGTTCCTCTTGAGCATAGGAGTAGGTAGAGAGTTCATGAACAAAAAGCAACCTTCACGGTAAATACTTCAAAGAATCAGCAACTGGGATCTCATCCTTTTGAAAAGTTTCCACCCTTCAAAATGAATCTCCAACACACTAAAAAGAAAACCTGCAAACTGGAAAACAGTTATAGCTAACTGCCCCTCTTACAAAGGCCTTCTGTCTAGAACATATAAAGAATTTTAAAGTATCTGGCCCCTAACTTTGAAGACCCAATCCAAAAATGGGCATCTGACATGAATATACACTTCTGAAATGAATAAATACAAATTGCAAGTAAATACATGAAAAGCTGTTCAACATCACTGGTCATTCAAGAGATGCAAATTAAAGCAACACTGAGACTCCATCTCACCCCAGAGAGAATGGCTAACATCAAGAAGTCAGGCAATAACAAATGCGGGAAGGGCTATGGGGAAAAAGGAATGCTTCTCCATTGCTGCTGGGAAGGCAGACTGGTACAAACACTGTGGAGATCAGTGTGGAGAATGCTCAAGATCCAGGATTGAAGGTTGCATTCAACCCAGGTATTCCCCTCCTGTATCTTTTTCTAGAAGAACTGCAAACATCATTCCATAGGGATGTATGTACAACCATGTTCATAGCAGTGCAATTTGTCATACCTAAATCGTGGAAGCAACCCAAATGCCCATCAACTGAGGAATGGCTAAAGAGGATGTGGTATGTGTACACAGTGGAGTGTTATTCAGTGGTAAAACAGAAAAATGTGAGGTTTTTATCAGTAAATGGATGCATCTAGAAACCATGTTCTTAAGTGAAATAAGTCAGGCCCATCGCATGTGCAAACGAACAGATTGTCTCCTTCATGTGAGAACCTGAAAGACAAAAAGGAAAAGATATAAAAGAAAAAGGAAATGAGCCTGTTGAAGAGGGAGGAATTAAGTTGAGGAGAACGACAGCAGAGGGAAGGGGGATGAGATATATCTATGCATGTAAGAAGGGTGGTTTGTATAACTCTACTGTGGAGTTCTGCTGGTCTTTGGAGAGAAGCACTTAGCATTTAATTTGTTTGCTCTATTTCTTTCCATTGTTTTTGCTTTTTCTCTCCTCAATTGCTTATATATTTCTTTCTTTTTTCCTTTCTTCTTTCATTTTGCAGGCCCATATCTGGTAAAATGAACAACTAATTTGAAGACAACACTATGCACAACAACAAATACTGTGAAATTCATATTATTTTGTCTAGTGTGATTTGTCAGTTTTCTGTTTTTTATGTTGAAAATGTAATTTTAATAGATAATTCTTCATCTTACATAGGAGCACAATGAAATATACCACATTCTGAAGAAATGCCAGAAGTCATGAGAATATGAGTGAGGAAAATGCAGATGGGCTACAATATCCATTACCTCAAACCGACAGAGACAATGATCCCGACCCAAGATTAGCATTTACACATTTATGACTGGCTTGTAAGACATCAAAATAAGAAA
>NW_004529851.1:0-1849 GCF_000260255.1 Octodon degus
TTTAAGTGTGGACACAGTTGAATAAAGAAACCTTGTTAAAATCAGCAGCTGATGGGCATAGTGCAAAGGCATCCAGCTTCACATCTTTGAGTGGGTTGTGTTAGAGGGCGGTTGAATTTAGTTACATCATGGGAATGAATAACTCACTGTAGGAAAGTTCTAAGTTGTCTGGGCATGGTTGTGATCCTGTGTATTCTGACCACAGTGCTCTGTGTATGTCAGGTTCAGAGTGAACTCAACTGTCAGACATTTGAGAAGAAAGTACAGGAGGCACCAGAAGACCTTGGATAGATTACTGTATCATTGAGGTCTTTCCAACTCTGACATCATTTTTTCTGTTGGTGACAGTCATTTTAATCAACAGCTGTATTGGTTGCAGATGTATCATCCTTCAACACACTAGGATCTCTCATAAATCATGTTGAGAATCCATATAAATGATGTAGAAACTTTGTTATGAGGAAGTATGAAGAATACACCAGACTGACAGTATCTCTGTAGACAGGAAGTGGATGAAGGCAGGCGCTGGAAGCTTGGCTGGGTTCAGGAAGGGGCCTTCTTAAATCATTTGCTCTAAGGGATTGGTGGTCAGTGCTGTCACACAAGTGCATTGGGCCAGAAATAAGGAGCAGAAACGTATGGTAAGG
The DNA here is from genome assembly GCF_000260255.1 of Octodon degus. Lineage (NCBI taxonomy): Eukaryota > Metazoa > Chordata > Mammalia > Rodentia > Octodontidae > Octodon > Octodon degus. The sequence goes on from NW_004529851.1 coordinate 648, forward strand.
GATTAGTCCTTGAGTGGCCAATACAAGCTTTCACAAGTGCTTGTGTGGTCACAATAAAAAGATAACTTGGAATGAGAAGAGTGGTAGGCCTGGGGATGATGGCACCTTAGAGCCAGAGGTAATCTGGCTACTCAGGTCTGAGGCTTGGTTGAGCCATTTTTTTCTGAGTCCATCACAGAAGGGCACACAGTGAGTCCACAACCAAAATAAAAGAAGAGTGGGAATTCAGAACCAGTGAGAAGAGTCTGATATTGTCTGTAAGAAGACAGTTAAAGATGAGAAAAAGCCAAATAGACAATGTTCAAGAAAAGAAAGAGACATTACTGGGAATGAGGTTGGGCAGATGGAAGAGACAGAGCACTTCACAGCGATGCACAGGAGGCCTTCCTGGCTCTGGCAACTCCTGAGTTGATGTGGACTGGTGTGAAGTTCTTGGAAGCTCTTAGTTACTGTGATTGTCTATTGAGTAGATAGTAGAAATTATCTTATACTTCTCTGTAAGAATATAACTAATTTTCACCTTTGGGACCTGTCCATACCCCACTGTGAGGACTGTAATACAAAAGCTTCCTATTACAGTACTCTGCTAAGAAACCCCGAATTCATGGGCTGGAGAGATAGCTCAGTAGGATAAGTGCTTGCCTGGCAAGTGCCAGGTCCTGATTTCATTCCCCAGTACCGCAAAAAAATACCAAAAGCCTAAATTCATATTGTGCACCACATACCTAAGGTACTGGCAACTTTACTACCATGCTTATACCACTAACAGCTATTCATTGAAGTATAATATACATATGCATAGATAGGAGGCCAAAAATGAGACAATAACCAGTTCACAATGTACAAAAGCCCTAAAATTTCTCCATGACTTGAATTATATTCCACAGTGACTTGCCTCCCTTTTAAGAGTACCCCAAGTCATGAAATCCTATAGTTTTCTAGGTTCTTTTCTGCAGATAGAGATCCACAATTCTTTCTCTTCCATAATCTGCATCCTTTATACAACCTTCTTTCTAGAATGAAGAACTAGAGTTTGTAATACTAGAGCCATGGACATGAATTTATCAGTTAAATGAAAACTGTATTGCTCAGGTGGGTGACTATTCTCTTGAGGACATCCCTGTGGCCACCTCTATCTGTTCATTCCTTGGGATGATGACATCATCTTTGTTTACATGATGTCCCTGTCAGTGCCTGGATCA
>NW_004529852.1:0-1904 GCF_000260255.1 Octodon degus
GAGGGTCCGGCCCACGCTGCGCCTGGGCTGGGACTGGTCCCGCCGGCGCAGGGTAGCAGGAAACTCTCCGCACACTCACCGGACCTGGGCTAGGACTAATATGATATCTTTAAGTCTTTGGGGACTCATGAGAATAGCTGAGTCACAGGAATTTTTACTTTTATATTTCTGAGGAATTGTCATAGTGATTTCCACAGTCATTTTATTAATTTACATTCCCACCAACAGTGTGTAAGGGTTCAAAATTTTTCCTACAATCTTACTATCATTTGTTGTATTTTGAGCCCTTGATGCTAGGCATTCTTACTAGAGTAACATTAAACTTTGGTGTCTTTTTGACTTGCATTTTACCAATGGCCAGAGAGGCTGATCATTTTTTCATGTAGCTATTGACTTCTTCTTAGAAATGTATTCATTTGAATTGAAAATTTTTAAATTGAATGTTTTATTCTGAGGAATAAATTTTGGTTATTGTATTCTTTATATAATTTAGATGTCATTCCACTGTCCTAGAAGTAGCAAGAAAATTTTTTATTTTCATTTTATTGGTTGTCTTTTCACTTTGTTGGTTGCTTTCTTGGATGTACAGAGACATTTTAATTTTATGTAATCCAATTTATTGATTCTTAGTGTTGTTTCTTATACAATTGGTTTCTCTTCAGGAAGTCTTTGACTTTGCTTTTGTATTCAACAGTTTTATCTGTGTTATCATCTAGCTTATTAAATGCTCCTGCTTTAATATTTAGTTTTCTTACTAACTTTGACTTAATTTTAGTACAATGTGAAAGATATAGTCTAGATTTATTCTTCTGCATGTGGGTAATAGCTTTCTCCTCATCATTTGTTAAATAAGTTATCTTTTCTCCAGTATATTTTTGGCTCATTTGTTCAAATGGCCAAAGGTTCCTGAAATTATTTGTGTAATATCAGTCAAGTTCCATTGATCCAGATGTCTGTTTATACCCCAGAACCATATGGTTTTTATCACAGTAACTTTGCAATATGACTTGAGATCTGGAATTGTGATATACCTTGTCTTGCTATTGCTGCCCACGATTGCTTTGACTCTTTTTGGGTACTTCTTTTAATGCTTTTGATTGAGACAGAATGAAAATATTAATGAGGGGAAATGTGATGTTTTCATTCATGAATTTATCAAGTGGTGATCAACTTGGTATAATTAGGCTATCTTTCATTTTACATTGTATCATTTCTTGTTTTGTGATATGTGTCATATTACTACTGTGTATTTGCCCTCCTCCATCACAGCACATCAGATGTTATTATTGCTGCTATCATTCAATAATTCTTTTTCTATTTTTTCATAATTTTATTGATAAACAGACAGCAATGAGACAGTTTCAAATCAAATCAGTAGGACAGTTTCAATAACTAGCACACTGCATACATTCTTCTCAGTGGTTAATTACTGTAGAAGATGTTGACTGGAGATCCTATTTACAAACACCTTTAGAACAAATAATTCTACTCATTAAGAGAATGTAACTATATATCTGTCCCATCCACTTTGAATACACAGACACAAAATGTACATTCATCTGTATAACAATTTTTTAAGTGGGGCTTTGCCTCTATTTTTTTCAAAGATTTATTGATAAACAGCAATGAGACAGTTTCAAATCAAATTGGAAGTACAGTTTCAACAAATAATACACTGCGTATAATCTTCTTAGTGGTTAATTGCTGTACAAGATGCAGATTTGTTATCTTATTTACAAACACCATTAGAACAAATCATTCTATTCATTAAGAGAATGCAACTATACATCTATCCCAACGACTTTGAATACACAGATACAAAATGGACATTCATAGGTATACCCCATTTTTTCTAAGTTCCATTATTGAATATTAAAGGTGTGTAAACTCAGCAAAATATTCTA
>NW_004529853.1:0-1903 GCF_000260255.1 Octodon degus
CTGCTAGTTCATGTGTGCTGCTCTCTTCTGCGCAGCTGGAGGACCGGAGATCTCCTGGCCTCGTGCATCATGCCAAGCGCTCCTCGGAACACCTTGGGGAGGCTCTGCAAGTCCTTGATTGCGCCCATCTCTATTTTCCACGCCCTGGACTCATGGCTGCCTCCTGCTAGTTCTAGGTGGCAGGTGGCAGGTGGGAAGCCATCTCTAGGAGTTTGTAGTGATTCCACAGGGAAGCAAGGGCATGAATAACTCCTAGAAAAAGAGAAGGTTTTAAGCCCTCCTGTGAAGATACAGAGTGGTTTGGTGCGGACACTAGAAGTCTTCTCCTTTACTGCCTTTTTCTAGCTCCTCTCTGGGGTCTCTGAACACATGGGGCTATGTGTTAGGCTGTGTTTCCCTTTGTTCCCAAGAAACTGTTCCCTGTGGAAGTAAACAGCACTTGTGTACAGCCAGTGGTGGGGGACTCACAAGGCAAAGTAGGTTGCGGCAGTCAGGCCTGTGATGAGGACTGGGGAGGGGCAGTTGGGCATCCAGATGCCCTGCACAAAGGCGGAAGGGAAAGGCTGATCCTCGCTGCCACGGGAGGCCCGAGAGATGGAACGCCAGAAGCACAGCAAAGGTCTGTCTTCCCAACGTCAGACTTGCATCACGGCTTCTGTTACTGGCTATGTAGATGCTTTCCTCCATTCCCTTGCAGGTGACCCTTTAATGCCAGGTTTCCCCCTCTGCACTCTACAGGTAACCTGTTCCACATCTTCCCCCCAAGAGCACAGGTATGACTTTGCTGCATTTGATTTACTACACCCCACTGCTTTGCCAGACGAGAGCTGGAAAGGACAGTGCATGTAGAAGTTTTGATCTTTCAAGAGAATCTGAAGAAGCGATGACTGAGCGAAGGAGACATGAGGGAGCAACCATGCTGGCCTGGTTTTCGCTCATTCTCTGAGCATTTCTAACTCTGAAGCCGGCGGCCAGGTTTCAATTCTAGTCCCACCTGTCACCAGCTTGCAACCTTGGGCCAGTTACTTTGATCTCTCTGTATCAGTAAAGCGCAGCTAAAAATAGTGTTTGCCTCATGGAGTTGTGAGCTAAAAGACAAGGCGGGCTTAAAGGGTGCCTGGTGTCTGGCGGGTGCTGTGCGCCCACTAGCTGCCATTACTTCTTTTTCTGTCCTTTTCTGGGTCTGTGGAGATGCGAGGAGGAAAGGATAGTTTGAGATAAGTCAGGTCCAGCCTCCACTGGGCTACGTGTGCTCTATAGCTGTTCCCCACCACATTATTTTTAGGTAGGAGAGAGTTCATTATAATGACATTGATGAGGATGTGAATCTTTTTACTCATTTAGTGACACGTGCGTTTGCTCACTTACTGATCTAATACTGCTTTGAGGAAGATCCTGAGCAGTTGAAAAACCTGTGTAGGGAATTTGGCCCTGAAGAAATCGACTGCCATTTTGTTACTGGTTACGTTTACAAAGCTCTGTTAGAGCAGAGTAAGTAGAACTAATGAGAGCTATACGGGTTAGGAAAATGCGAAAAGTCCATTTTCTGATCTGAGAAGCGAGATCTCCAGAACTCACATCTGCTATCAGTTTTCTGACTGCAGACGGCCTGCTTTCTCCTGCCTCGTTTTACCTTGGCTGACACCTTCTTTGAAGACTCCCTGCTGTTTCTCACTCTATCATGAGCAGCAGTTCCCTGCCTCAGGCCTGGACTGGCTGGCCATGTTCACCTCAATGTACTCAATATCACCTCCATCTACTTAATACGTACTTATGATCTGAATGTACACAAAATTAGTGTAGAGGTTATAAATTACATGAATACAGACCATAATTTTCTGTTTCATTTTGGGATGTACTTTAACCCAGAGTATATCTATATCAATTTCATTTTAAATTCCAT
>NW_004529854.1:0-1901 GCF_000260255.1 Octodon degus
AGTAATTCACAGTTCACAATATTGCCTGTCTTTTCAGAAAAGTGTACGTAAAGATGCAGCTTCCCAGGCCTTAATATGAAAAAATGGCAGGACCATTTTTTTTTTATTTGAAGCACGATGATTCCTTCAGTGCATTTCTGCTTTCCTATGAGAAATGGGGTTCGAACCAGAGCATCTTGAGACTGGCTGCTTTGCTTAGCAGGCTCTTAAAAAACTGAGCTAATGGGCACACCTCCATTAGACACACATTTTCTCATTTCTTTATGTTTAAGGGCCACAAGGAGAAACACCTGTGTGAACCCTGACATCTGCATGTGTATGTGATTCCTTCAGACATAGGATTAATGTTTCTGTGAATTCTTAATGCTGAAAATCATGACAGCGTCTAGGAAGTTTGCAAGCTTCAGCCTTCCTGAGCCTGTTCCCTTCACAGTCCTGTACGGCACTACTGGTTCAAAATACAACTGGGAAACATAGTACTTCATAGATTACCCACCATGCCTGTCTCTTCAGGCAAAGTATACATGAAGTTCAGGCATCACAGGAATTTGTATGAAAAAATGTCAAACCAGTTCATTTCTGTCTCTCACACACTATTGATACCTTCAGGGAATGTCTGTTTGGTGTGATTCTATTGTTTTTATATCACAGCATCCTGAAGCTCTTAAACACCCGAGCTAATGTGCAGGCACGCATTAGAAACACATGTTCTCCTTCCCGAACTGGTAATGGCTATTATGCGAGACACTTGAGTGAGCCCTGAAATTTCCATGAATATCTGATACTTTTAAAGTTTTGATTCATGATTCTAACTGTGAAATCTTAAGGAAGAAAGCCCAGAAACGTTCTAAGTACTTTGTGAAGATGGGCCTGTGTACCTACTCTCCTTAGAGTCCCCCACAGGACTTTCCATTCTAAATTCAAATTTGGAAAGCAGTAATTCACTGATCACCACCATACCTGTCTTTGCATTAAGGTATACATAAAGATGCAGCTTCCCAGGCCTTAATGTGAAGAAATGGCATAAAGTTTTTATTATTATTTTTCTTTTTGGTGGCAGGAAGATTCCTTTAGTGGTTTCTGGTTTCATGGGAGAAATGGTTTTTGTACCTGAGCATCATAAGCCTGACAGCTTTCATTAACAGGCACTTAAACAACTGAACTAATGGGCAGGCCCCATTAGAGACACATTTTCTTATATCTTTAGGGTTAAGGGCCACAAGGAGAGACACCTGTGTGAGCCCTGAAATCCCCACGTATATCTGATTCCTTCCTCTCTATCATTTATGTTTCTAACTGTGAATTCTTAATGGAGAAATTCAAGCAGATTGTAGGAAGTATACAAACTTCGGCCTTACCAAGCCCATTCCCTTCTCAGCCCTCTACAAGACTACTGGTTTAAAATTCAGTAGGGAAACACAGTACTTCATAGATTCCCACCATATCTGTTTCTTCAGCGAAAGTATACCTGAAGTTCAGACATCCCAGGTATTTTATGTAAAAATGGCATACCAGTTCATTTTTTTCTCTGAAGCACTCAAGATTCCTTCAAGACATCTCCTGTTTGGTGTGAGACTATTGTATTTATATCACAGAATCCTGAGACTCCCTGTTTCCTTAAAGCAGTGTCTTAAACACTTGAGCTAATGGGCAGGTTCCAATTAGAAACACATGTTCTCCTACCTGAATTGGTAAGGGTCATTATGTGAGACACATGAGTGAGGCCTGAGATTTCCATGAATATCTGATACTTTAAAAGTTTTGAGTTATGATTCTAACTGTGAAGTCTTAAGGAAGAAAGACCAGAAAGTTTCTTGGTACTTTGCAAAGATGGGCCTTGTGTAGCCTGGTCTTCTTAGAGTCCTCCACAGGACTTCCAGTTTCAAATTCAAATTGGGAAA
>NW_004529855.1:0-1898 GCF_000260255.1 Octodon degus
TTTACTGTTACTTATTTAATTTCAGAAATAAACATGTTGTCCAGGATCATGGTATTCTGATACTCAACTTGAAAGTGCTGTACTCCAGCCCATAGTTTCAGTCCTATTTCCCCTATGAAGTCTACAAATGATTACATTAGCCCATTGCACATTTCACCTCCACTTATGTGCCAGAGTTTTAGGAACAGGGAAGTTAGATGCTCATGTAGATATCTAGGAATAATTTCAGCTTAGATGATTGCAGAGACCCAAAGCTGCATTTATGGTATATAGTTTGCCCCACCTTCAATGAGCATTTCACATAGAGGGCTCCAAAGGGATCCAGCCAGGAGCACAAGCATGGCACTAGGAGCCACGTGGGGGAGGAGCCTTGGGTTCAGGCCCCAGCTCAGCTGCATGACAGTGGTACCCTCAGATAGCCTTCCTTTACTCTAGGCCTGACAGGGTGAGAGCGGAGCGAGGAACAGGTACACTTTCCGAGTAGATGACCCAGCACGATGTCCATGTTCACGTGTGACCGCATGACTGAAGGAGCTCAGGGGAATCCAGCAAGCAATAGGACCTGGGAGGAGGGGCCCCCCTGGGAAGCAGCATTCTAGACACAGAAACACAGAAAAGCACACATGCTGACAGGATGGAACCAGGGCCTGAGCATTAGGGAAGTAAAGCTGGCAGTGTTTAGACTAGGTAGAAGATGTCCCTGACCATTGAAGGGTTTAAGAGCCATGGAGTGAAATGAGTCCTAACAAAAGGAGGCTACACTGAGCACATGCATGCCAGCACAAGACTTAGCACACGTACTACCAACCTGATCCAGATAAGGTGTACACATGTGTCCCCTTTACAGCTGGGATTTGCCCCGGCTGCTTCGTTGCACATGTGTTTTCATGTGTAGATAGTATCCATCTCTACTCTCCCCCGATCCCAATTCCTCAAGTTATTTCAGTGCTTCCTAATTTTCAGTCTGTAGCATCCCAGAAAACCATCGCTGTCCACACTACCATTCACGCGATACCTACTCTGGTCTGTTTACTGTATTAACACTGTAGTGCCCTACAACACGGGTACTGTGAGACAACTTGCACCATGGCATTGTAATACTAAAGTGAAAACTTAAACCTGAATAGAATAGAAATCAAAGAAGTTGTTCTTTTAAGGCAAAGAACTGCTGGGCTGCTTCCAACTAGGGAAATTTTCACAAGGGTAACGTGGCAAGAATAGAAGTAATCCTTCAGTGGCATTATACTGGTCATTAAATGCGTATATGCATCTGCTCTCCAAGTCCAGTACATTGCTTGTCTTAAAACTGAACTCTGTCGCCAAAGTATCTGTATTCACACACAGCTTGAACCTAGCTGACAGACACATTCTGTGTGTCTTCAGACCATGGGGCCTCCCTCCACGAGGTGTGAAGCATGACCTCCAATTCTTCCTGTACATCACCTGTCTCCCTGTCTGTCTCCCCGGGATGCTGGACACTGCTTCTCACCACTGCTGCCACCACAGTCACCACCTGCTTTGTCCCTCACCTACCTTCTATTATTTTCCATGTAGTGCTCATTTTTCCATAGATAATACCAGCCATCAGTGTCTTATTTCTTTGAGCCAAAGCAAATTGTAAGATTGGCAGCTGCCTTTTGGTGCTGAAGAGCTTTTCCATCAAATTTAATTCCTTTGAAGGGCTAATTACTGTGACGTTTTATTGGCTTTATGTCCTAGTTTCTTACTTTAGACCAGTATGAACTAAGGATGTTTAGTAACTTTTCAGAGATGGTCACAGCTAATAAATGAGATTAAAAAACTACTGTAGAAATACATTCCGATTGAGAAAAGGGGAAATTATCACTTGATGGCATAATTTTGACTGGTACAATGTCTGTGGATCAAATCTATAAAGA
>NW_004529856.1:0-1873 GCF_000260255.1 Octodon degus
TGAAGTTCAGGTGCAGATCTACAATGTTTGGATTTTTCCAGCTGTGCCTGGCTTGGGTCTGGCTGCTGTGCTCAGCTCCTTCCTGCTGCTGCCCTTGGGAGTGAACCTGTTGTGCCCCTCTGGCAAGATGTTCTGCTCCTGGACTAGCTGGGTAGTTCTGTCCCCTACTGTCTGTGCAGGGATTGCAGCTGCAGGGTTTCACCTCAGGCCTGTATGCCAGGCCTGAGCTGATTCTGGAGGGGAGAAGGTGGAGTAGAGGGGAGAGGCAGCTCTCCCACACACTCACCAGGTCTGGGCAAGGAATGGATTTCAGGGACCCCAGAATGCGCAGAAATTCTCACTGGGTGGGCATGGTGGTGGGGGGTGCTGTGGAGATTTGGCAGGTTCCCAAGGGGGTGGAAGAGGGTCTCACCCGCACTGCACCTGGGCTGGGATCGGCAGGTCTCATTGGCTCAGGGTAGCCAGAATCTCTCCCACACACTCCGGGCCTGGGCTAGGACTGTATCTGTGGGTTCCTAGAACTTGGCAGAAATTCTCACTGGGTAGGCAGGGTGCTGGGGTGCTGCAGATTGTTGGGGGATGTCCCAAGGTTGTGGAAAATGGCCTCACCCATGCTACATCTCGTTTGTGACCATCAGGTCCCCCTGGCGCAGGGTAACCTGAAGCTCTCCCACGAACTCACTGGGCCGGGGCTAGGACAGGATCTTTTTCTTTTTTAAATGTATTTGGTACAGGCTCTACAGAGTTGCATTAGATAGATAGGACTGGTATAGATTCTCCTGTTTTCAGCCTTCCAAGAGCTGGGATTACAGGTGTGTTCCACAATGCCCAGTCTCAATTGCTATCTTAGTGTGCCCCGAGGGTGGGGCTGGCACAGCATGCCAGGGATTAAGGAGCTGCTTTAATCTGCTGAGCTATTTGGCTGGCCCAGATGTCAATTTTTTGACTGGGTGTTTGAGTTTTTGGGAGCCTGATGATTTTTAGTTCTTTATATGTTTTAGATAGAAGTCCTTTGAATGTCTGTTGGTTAAGATTTTTTTCCTGATTTGTGGATTTTCTTTTTACTCTGCTGGTGATTTCTTTTGCTGTGCAAAAACTTTTCAGTGAGATAAGATTAAGTTGTTGATTCTTTGAAGCAATTCCCATGCAGTTTGATTTCTTTAAATGAACTCTCTGTCTATGCGTATGTCTTCAAGAAATATACCTATTTTATCTTCCAGTAGATTTAGTGTTTCTGTTTTAATGTTTAGATCTTTAATCCATTTTTGACTTTAGTTTAGTGCATGATGATAGGTATGTATCTAGTTTTAGCTTTTGGCATGTGGAAAGCCCGTTTTTCCACCACCAATTGTTAAAGAGGCTATCTCTCTACCCCTGAACATGTTTGGCCCTTTGTTGAAAATAAAATAGCTCAGTGTGTTTGTAATTGTATCTGCATCTTCTAATCTGTTCCACTGATCCTCAGTTTTTTTTTTAGTGCCATGCTACTTTTATCACGGTAGTTTTGTAGTATAATTTCAATTCAGGAATTGTAATGCCTCTTGCTTTCCCTTTGCTGGTCCAGTTTGTCTTTGCTATTCCAGGTATTTTCTGGTTTCAAATAAATTTTAGAAGTGTTTTCTCTAGGTCTCTGAGGTATGTTGATGGTATTTTGATAGGGATTACATTAAATGTGTATAACAATTTTGGGAGTATGGCCATTTTTACAATCTGCTTTTACAAAATCGTGTAACTGTCATTGTCCATATTTTTTACTTCCTCTGTGTGATTAATTCTTAAGTATTTCATTTTCTGGAGTGCATTGTGAAAGGTTTTATTTCTCTAATTGTTCTCTCAGTGCATTTGTTATCTGTGTAGAGGAATGTTATTGATT
>NW_004529857.1:0-1897 GCF_000260255.1 Octodon degus
GCCCGAGGGGCTGGGAGAGGGTCTGGCCCACGCTGCGCCTGGGCTGGGACTGGTCCCGCCGGCGCAGGGTAGCCGGAAACTCTCCGCACACTCACTGGACCTGGGCTAGGACTGGGTCTGGGGGCTCCCGGAACTCGAGAGTGAGAATATTTATTAAGAACATGAGCCAGGCATGGTGGTGCATGCTTGTAATCCCATCAGGAGGCTGAGCCAGGAGGATTGTTGTAAGACCAATGTGGACTACACAGCGAGATCCTGTCTCAAAAAAAGCCACAAAACAAAACAAAACAAAATAAAAAAGAGAATATAAAAGTGAGTGCTAGGTGTGGTGGCGCACACCTGTAATCCCAGCCCTGGAGAGGCTGAGGCAGGAGAATTACAGAGAGTTTCAAGCCAGTCTAGGCTACATAGTGAGATCTTGTCTCCAAAAAACGAACAAAACAACAATAAAGTTTAAGAGGGCCTGCTTCGCTTGCCTCGGCCCTGGGTTCCATCCCTGGATATGATGAGGGTGAGGAAATAGGTGGAGGGCTGGGAGAGCATGAAGAGGGAAGTGGGGTAGCAGGTGGACCGCGAGCAAGAAGTGAACCATGGAGCAGAGCAGGGACGGGGAGCAGCAACTGAGTAGAACGGTTGCTTGGGGCAGACAGGGCTATGTGAAGCCAAGCAGCCTAGAGCTCAGAGGTTCACGCGCTGGACAGGAGCCACGAGAGGGCTCCTGACTGGCTGGAGCAGATATAAGAGGTGTTGGCAACAAAGTCCCAGGACAAAGTCCTGGGGTAGGCCCAGCCTGCCCAACTCAGTGGAATGTCCCAGTTCCCGCAGTGCAGGCGCAGGTGTAGGCAGACATTGAGGGAACAGAGCAATGATTACAGGCCTCCAGCTGCCAGTGCCCTTAGGTGGCCTTGGCCTGGGGCTCAGGGAGTGACTGCATGGGAACTCATCTCAGATGGCCTGGCTTCTTTCCAAGAGCTGGGGGAGGAGGGTTTTTTTCGGGGGCGGGGGGCTATGAATTAATTAAACTGAATTTATTTTATTTTGGAGACTGGGTTTTACTATGTACTTCCGGCTGGCTTTGAACTTACGTGGCCCAGGCTGGTCTTGAAATCTCTTGAGATCCTCCTGCTTTGGCCTCCCCAGTGCTGGGATTACAAGTGTGTGCCACCAGCCCTTTAAAGACATATTTTTGATATATTTTATCTATCTGTATATGTTTTGTATCATAGACCAGCCTCATCTTTGATATTCCAAGCACTGCAAATTTCAGGAATGTGATCTCCATGAGGTTAAATCATTCCTAACTAGAGAGAAGATCACCGTTCTCTGCTTTAGTCCATTTACTGGGTCTACCTGAAGCTGGCAGTGAACAGTTCCTAAGTATCTCTTGGTGCCTAGACAGCCCTAGTAGGTAGAGAAAACACAGCCGCAGCCTGAAGGGATTCCAGGTAGGGAGAGAGAACTTGATTGCTGCAAATGAGTAATGAAGAAAAAGGGTGAGTGCACCCTGCTCTTACACAGTTTTGCAGAATGGCAGCGTGCAAATAGGAGACACCTTAGACAGAGGGCTCAGCACATGTGGCCCCATGAAGCTGAGCAAATATGAGAAGGTGATGTTTTGGGGCAAGGGCAGAGTGACAGATGAGGTTGAGAAGGTGGTGCAAGATGACAGACCTTTGCTTCTTATAAGAGTGCAAGGTAGTAAATGCCAGGAGAGCTCCAACAAGGCTGGACTGTAATTGGGGTTGTAGGTTTTTTTTTTCAAAGTTTTATTGATAAACAGATAGCAATGAGACAGTTTTAAATCAAATCGGAAGTACAGTTTCAACAAATAATACACTGCATATATTCTTCTTAGTGGTTAATTGCTGTACAAGATGCGGACTTGTGATCCTATTTA